>NW_026943826.1:6125162-6240162 GCF_035594765.1 Anolis carolinensis
TGGATCATTTGCAGGGTCAACATATCCTGACGAAGGTCTGCAGAATTGAGAAAGACAGAGATGATTCACTATTTATCTGTTTAAGCCTGGGAACTCTGTTGATCTCATAACCTCTGCCCTCCCCACCAAATCAGCTTCCTCAGTCTCACAGACCACAGACTACAATGCGGTCTGAGCCCTGCCATATGTACAATGAAAGTCCTTCTCACAGTGACACCAGAGGCACTCCAAGTGGACAGCTTCTGGTCCAAGGAAATGTAGTATAATGCCGAGTTTTTAACTTTGTTTGTGTTTCTAAATGCATTATAACTGTATCCTCAATTCGTTTCTGACACAATAAACAGTCCCATCAGAAACTTTGCAGATACATTGATACAATTTAATAATAATAATAAAAATGTATAACCTGCCTGTAGGGAATTTATAACCACTGCCACCAATTTGTAAAGGACTAAGAACGACTAAGGTTCTTTTTATCCCACCGCTGCCACCAATTTGTAAAGATGCAACCACCAAAGACTCCGAGAGGAGACCTTTAAAAAAATTCTTTCTTCTTCTTATTCACTTTAGATGGTAACGCAACTTGGTTTATAATATACTAGCTGTGCCCGGCCACGCGTTGCTGTGGCAAAGTGGTGGTGGTATCGGTTAAAACTTGTTGTGGAATTTTTATTTGACGTTATTTGTATATTTTTAAATTAATTTTATTGTCACTTATCTTTTTTATTTATTATATTTTATTATTTTGTTGTATTATTTTTAGTCATTTTGTTATAGTATTTTATTGTATTAATTATTTTAGTTTTTTTATAATTTTTATTGTATTATTTGTATTTATTTTTTTATCATTATTTTATTAACACTGGGCTGAGTGGGTTGCTAGGAGACCAAGTGGGCGGAGCTTAGCCTTGTAACTGGCAGCAATTGGATAAAAACTATTATTCCTCTCCCTCTAATTAGGAATTTATTTTTCTTTTCTTTTTGTTGTATCAACCTAGAGGCATGGATGAGGGGTTGTTCTGTCAATTTTCGAGGTTGTGGGGTGTTTACTTTTGTTGTTTTGTCCGCTGCCGTGATGCCATCACTCTTTTATATATATAGATGCGACAGAGGTTTAGATGTTGGAGGAACAATAACAAGTTTATTCAGGCACAAGCTTAGTGGTTACAATATTGTTTCTCACTTAGAGGCACTTTTATTAACAGCTACAATACTAGAATGAGGTGAGTCAAACTCCTAAAGTGTCATTTCTTTTACTTAAAGTACAGTAGTGTCTTACTTATCCAAGCTAAACGGGTCGGCAGAACCTTGGATAAGCGAATATCTTGGATAATAAGGATTAAGGAAAAGCCTATTAAACATCACATTAGGTTATGATTTTACAAATTAAGCACCAAAACGTTATACAACAAATCTGACAGAAAAAGTAGTTCAATATGCAGTAATGTTATGTTGTAATTACTGTATTTACTAATTTAGCACCAAAATATCATAATACAGTAGAGTCTCACTTATCCAAGCCTCGCTTATCCAAGCCTCTGGATAATCCAAACCATTTTTGTAGTTAATGTTTTCAATACATTGTGATATTTTGGTGCTAAATTTGTAAATATAGTAATTACAACATAACATTACTGCATATTGAACTACTTTTTCTGTCAAATTTGTTGTATAACATGAAGTTTTGGTGCTCAATTTGTAAAATCATAACCTAATGTGATGTTTAATAGGCTTTTCCTTAATGCCTCCTTATTATCCAACATATTCGCTTATCCAACATTCCGCCGGCCCATTTAGCTTGGATAAGTGAGACTCTACTGTATATACAAACACATGGAATAGATACATATGTATAGATAGTATGTATTTTTGGTATTGTGTTTTCATTGTGTAACCTGCCTCAAACTATTATAATAATAACAATAATAATAATAATAATAATAATAATAATAATAATAATAATAATAATAATAATGTGGCACAGCTGTGGCGCAGCTGGCTAGTAATCACTACTGACCGAGAGGTCATGAGTTCGAAGTCGGGTTAAGCCCCCGACCATTAAATAGCCTGGCTTGCTGTTGACCTATGCAGCCCCAAAAGACAGTTGCATCTGTCAAGTAGGGAAATTTAGGTACGCTTTATGTGGGAGGCTAATTTAACTAATTTACAACATCATAAAAACTGCCAGCAAAACACGAGGAAAGGAATGAGGAAGTACAGCCATTAGTGGATGGTGACGCAACAGCTCCCCCTGTGGCCGGAATCATGAAGCTGGAAAAAAAAGTTAAATGCCTCTGAGTCTGTCTATATATGTTGTTTGTCTGTTGGCATTGAATGTTTGCCATATATGTGTCCATTGTAATCCACCCTGAGTCCCCTTTGGGGTGAGAAGGGCGGAATATAAATACTCTAAATTAATAATAAATAAATAACCAACATAAACCTATCAGGATTTCAGTGGGAAGTGTGGGCCTGCTTCTGCCCAAGGAGATAGTCAAGTTAAGTAGGATTGTTGTTGTTGTGTGCCTTCAAGTCATTTCAGACTTTGGGCGAGCCTAAGTGTAAAACTGGGGGCGGGGGCCAGGTAAGTGACCTTGAAGGTCTCATCAGAAACTTTGCAGATACATTGATGATGATAATAATAATAATAATAATAATAATAATAATAATAATAATAATAATAATAAATGTATAACTTGCCCCTCTCTGTGGCTTGAGGCAGGGAACAGCATCATTAAAACAGTAATGAAACACATACAGCAAGAGTTAAAATACAAGTAAAATCCATTGATGAAATGCAGATTAAAATGCACAACTTACAATGGCTTGTTCCGCAAGGGGGCACTCTCATCATACAGACGTGAGCAAGTTTCCCCTTTTTCAAAACAGACCTTGGATATCACAATAAAGGAGCATGGCAGCTAAAAAAACAAGAATCTTGGGGTTCTCCCTGCTGCCGCCTTTACAATAATTGTTTTTGCCATATGCAAATCAAGTCTAAACGGTTTAAATCCTGATGTCACCATGCTTTGTGTGAAACCAATACTTTTATGGATGTTTGCGGTGTAGTTGTACTTTGGATGTTCCATATCTGTTTCTCTTTTGATTTTCATATGCCTCCTAAAGTCTTTGGATTGAGCGGACACGTGAGATCCAATGTGTGCTATAATGAAATAATGCCTCCATGAAACCTTACAATTTGCGCATGAGTCATGCTCATTCCTAGAGACATTGCATCCGGTGATGGTGACACATGACTTGATTAGATCCAGTTTGGATGATGATAAAATACTCCACATGGCTCTAGTTTGGAAACGTAACAGGCCAAAATGCTGCTGGCTACAAGTCACATATTGCAACTTTAAAAGCATGATATTAATCAAGAAATACATTCAAAATCCAAAAGATACTTCTTCCTACCGTCTCCATTTTTAAAAATGACACCCACGTGGCCTCCCCCAGCGTCTTCGTTATTAAACACGATCCACAGCGGCTTCATCTTCGAATCCATGAAAGTGCATAGCTCCACGCTAGAAATAATAATAATAATTATTAGTATTATTATAAGAGGACTCTTACAAGTAAAACAAGCAGTCAAAAAAGAAGCGCATGCCCTGGTAGAATATGTAAAGCAAAATGAAGAACTTGCTTTGATTGAAGTCAAAAATCAGAAACTCCTCAAAACACAGCAGACAAAAAACCAGTACAAGAAAGCCGCACTACAAACTAGAGCTGACAGCTGGCACAACAAAACATTGCATGGAAAGTTCCTTGACAAAATTGAAGGAAAAGCTGAGAAGGAGAAGACCTGGCTCTGGCTCACGAATGGGACCCTGAAGAAGGAGACAGAAGGCCTGATCCTTGCAGCCCAGGAGCAAGACATCAGAACAAAGGCCATTCAGGCCAAGATTGAAAAATCAGCTGATGACCCAAAATGCAGACTGTGCAAGGAAACCGACGAAACCATGGATCATATCCTCAGCTGCTGTAAGAAAATCGCACAGACAGACTACAAACAGAGGCACAACTATGTGGCCCAAATGATTCATTGGAACTTATGCCTCAAGTACCACCTCCCAGCAGCAAAGAACTGGTGGGATCACAAACCTGCAAAAGTATTGGAAAATGAGCACGCAAAGATACTGTGGGACTTCCGAATCCAGACTGACAAAGTTCTGGAACACAACACACCAGACATCACAGTTGTGGAAAAGAAAAAGGTTTGGATCACTGATGTCGCCATCCCAGGTGACAGTCACATTGATGAAAAACAACAGGAAAAACTCAGCTGCTCTCAGGACCTCAAGATTGAACTTCAAAGACTCTGGCAGAAACCAGTGCAGGTGGTCCCGGTGGTGATCGGCACCAGCATATGAAATCCAGCATATCTATCTTGTTTGCTGTGTCATACAATAATAATAATAATAATAATAATAATAATAATAATAATGTGCAGGTGGTCCCGGTGGTGATGGGCACACTGGATGCCGTTCCAAAAGATCTCAGCCGGCATTTGGAAACAATAGGCATTGACAAAATTACGATCTGCCAACTGCAAAAGGCCACCTGGCTGGGATCTGCGCGCATCACCCGAAAATATACCACACAGTCCTAGACACTTGGGAAGTGTTCGACTTGTGAGTTTGTGATCCAGCATGTCTAACTTGTTTGCTGTGTCATACAATAATAAAATAATAATAATAATAATAATAATAATAATAATAATAATAATAATAATAATACAGTCCTAGACACTTGGGAAGTGTTTGACTTGTGGTTTTGTGATACGAGATTCAGCATATCTATCTTGTTTGCTGTGTCATACAATAAAATAATAATAATAATAATAATAATAATAATACAGTCCTAGACACTTGGGAAGTGTTTGACTTGTGGTTTTGTGATACGAGATCCAGCATATCTATCTTGTTTGCTGTGTCATACAATAATAATAATAATAATAATAATAATAATAATAATAATAATAATAATAATAATAATAGTCGCATTGATGAAAAACAACAGGAAAAACTCAGCCGCTATCAGGACCCTCAAGATTGAACTTCAAAGACTGGCAGAAACCAGTGCAGGTGGTCCCGGTGGTGATGGGCACACTGGGTGCCGTGCCAAAAGATCTCAACCGGCATTTGGAAACAATAGACATTGACAAAATTACGATCTGCCAACTGCAAAAGGCCACCCGACTGGGATCTGCGCGCATCATCTGAAAATACATCACACAGTCCTAGACACTTGGGAAGTGTTCGACGTGTGATTTTATGATACGAAATCCAGCATGTCTATCTTGTTTGCTGTGTCATAATAAAATAATAATACAATATTGTCGATGTTGCAATCCCAGAGGACAGCAGGATTGAAGAAAAACAACTGGAAAAGCAAGTTCAGTAGCTCAGCGCTTTAACACACTGAGCCACCGGAGGCTCCATCAATATTATATATATATATATACAATATATTATATATTTATAAATTTCCCTGGAGGTGGAAGCTGTGGTCCTTACCTAACTTTGGCCAGAATGACGCTGGGGTTCAAGGGAGACTGGAGGTTGGAGAGGGCTTCCAGGTAGGTCTCCTGCCGCATGCAGGTGTGCATGAACTCCTTGGTTTGGGGCTTGGCATTCTTCTGGGAACTGGCTTTGATGAGGTCATTGAGTGCCTTCATCTTGTTGAGGGATTCGGTCTAGAAATGAAGGACAGGATTGAGAATGAACCCAAACACTGATGGATCCGGACCGAACTTGGCACACGTACCTGAGATGCTGAAATTTGATTACTGGAGGGATTTGGGGGATCAACCTTCCTTTCTGGGAGTTGTAGTTCACCCACAACCAGGGAAACGGTGACGTCCACTGATGATGGACCTGGGCCAAACCTGGCACACAGAACTCCCATGACGAACTCAACCTACTGGAGGGGTTTGAGGGGGCTGACTCACCAGAGTGGGAGTTGTAGTTTACCCTACAGCCAGAGAGCACACTCAACCCCACCAATGATGCATCCAGAGCAAACTTGCCCAACATAACAAATTTTAAGCACTGATGGGAGTTTCTTGGGGTTAACCTAGAGCAGTGATGGCCAACCTATGACACGCGTGTCAGCACTGACACGGCTAGCCATTTTGGCTGACACGCTGCCGCATGCAGATTGATTGGATGACTATGTCTTTTGTGGCCAAATTTGGTGTGATTTGGTCCAGTGGTTTTGTTGTTGACTCCATGGGAATTATGCACATTACATTTATACATACATACATACATACATACATACATATATATATATAATTCTATTATTATTGTAGTATATTATTATATTACTAGCTGTGCCCGGCCACGCGTTGCTGTGGCGAAGTCTGGTGGTATGGGAAATAAAGTATTGAGGAATTGGTGGTAGTTAAGGTAAAGGGTAAAGGTTTTCTCCTGACATTAAGTCCATTATAAATGGGTTATATAGCTGTGTGGAAGGGCCTTGAGTCTACACTGCCATATAATCCAGTTCAAATCAGATAATCTGTATTTTATAGGCAGTGTGGATGAGGCCTAAGTGAGGCCTAACTCTGCCTGTCCCCTGGGCTGAGTGGGTTGCTAGGAAACCAAGTGGACGGAGCTTAGCCTTCTAACTGGCAGCAATTGGATAAAAACAATTCTTCCTCTCCCTCTAATTAGGACTTAATTTTTCTTTTCTTTTTGTTGTATGAACGTAGAGGCATGGATGAGGGGTTGTGCTGCCAAGTTTAGTGTTTCTGGGATGTGTCGTTTTGTTGTTTTGTCCTAGGCCGAAATTTCATTACCCTTTTATATATAGATAGATAGATAGATAGAATTCTATTATTATTGTAGTATATTATTATATTATTACTATTACATTACTATTATATTATTCATTATTCATGATTACACTGAGAGAAATCAGCGTGGAAACTGCAAGAGGTACCATAGATTGTTCTACATGGAAATAATTGTAGTAAATAGTTTTTGATTTATTAAATACAGTTAGATATTACAATTATATATTTTTGTTATTTAAACTATATATATTGTGGAATTATATATTTTTTTCTCAAAGTGACACACCACCCAAGTCATGCTAGATTTTTTGATGAATTTTGACACACCAAGTGCAAAAGGTTGCCCATCATTGACCTAGAATGATGTGAAGCCTAACCTGTTTCATCAGAGCCTTCATGTGGAAGGTGCTTCCTCGGCAGTAGGCCTCCAGGATCAGGCCGAATCGTAAGGCGACAGAAGGAACATGCATTTCTGACCTAGTTTCGGGGAGAGAAAGAAAACAAACAACCCAAAAATGGCTCAGAAATATGAAGATGGCTTGGAAGTATGGAACTCACTGCCACAAGATGGGATGCATTGAACCAAAGCATTCATTCTACAGTGTAGATGCACCCATGGCTTCCAAAGAAGACAGGAAGTTGGCCATTTCTTCTTGTATTCTCAAAATAACATTCATAATAAGTAAAGGGGGATTTTTTCCCACCAGAAGAATGAGGAACGTGGTTAAAATATTATATTCTGGTCTCAATGTATTCCCCAAGTAGCATATTGTTATGAACATTTAAAAAAAAAACGGGAAGGAAGAAAAAGAGGAAGAATCTGTTTACCATCCCCATCTACTTTTAGGTGATTTTTCAAAAGGGAATAATTGAAAGTTTGGTAGGTAAAATGAACCTATATCTGTATATATAAAAGGGTAATGAAATTTCGGTCTAGGACAAAACAACAAAACTACACATCCCAGAAACACTAAACTTGGCAGCACAACCCCTCATCCATGCCTCTACGTTCATACAACAAAAAGAAAAGAAAAATAAAGTCCTAATTAGAGGGAGAGGAATAATTGTTTGTATGCAATGGCTGCCAGTTAGAAGGCTAAGCTTCGCCCACTTGGTCTCCTAGCAACCCACTCAGCCCAGGGGACAGGCAGAGTTAGGCCTCAACAACAACAATAACAACAATTCTTTATTAATTAGTCACTTTTGACCATATCAAAACATGTAAAACATACAATTCGTACACACTTATGCATACATACAATAAAACCATGTAAGGATAGGTCTCACTCAGGCCTCTTTCACACTGCCTATAAATACAGATTATCATATTTTAACTGGATTACAGTATATGGCAGTGTAGACTCAAGGCCCTTCCACACAGCTATATAACCCATTTATAATCTTATATTATCTGCTTTGAACTGGATTTTCTTGACTCCACACTGCCATATAATCCACTTCAGTGTGCAGTCAGACACAACTGGACTTAATGTCAGGAGAAAACCTTTGCCCTTTACCTTAACTACCACCAATTCCTCAATACTTTTTTTCCCATACCACCATACTTTGTCACCGCAAGGCATGGCCGGGCACAGCTAGTATTATAATGTAATACAATATAATATTTATTTATTACAGTATTTCTACCCCGCCCTTCTCACCCAGTAGGGGACTCAGGGCGGCTAATAATAATAATACAATGTAATAATATTGTATAATATAATAATATTAATTATATATTATATATTTAATGTAATATTGGTACAGTAAAGTCTCACTTATCCAAGACTCGCTTATCCAAGGTTCTGGATTATCCAAGGCATTTTTCTAGTCAATGTTTTCAATATATCATGATATTTTGGTGCTAAATTTGTAAATACAGTAATTATAACATAACATTACTGCATATTGAACTACTTGCTGCCAGTTAGAAGGCTAGGCTCCACCCACTTGGTCTCTGGCAACCCACTCAGCCCAGGGGACAGGCAGAGTTAGGCCTCACTTAGGCCTCTTCCACACTGCCTATAAATATAGATTATCAGATTTTAACTGGATTACAGTATATGGTAGTGCAGACTCAAGGCCCTTCCACACAGCTATATAACCCATTTATAATCTTATATTATCTGCTTTGAACTGGATTAGCTTGATCCAAACTGCCATATAATCCACTTCAGTGTGCATTTTATACAGCTGTGTAGAAGGGGCCTCATATAATCCAGTTCTAAGCAGATAATATAAGATTATAAATATAATATGTAATAATTACTGTGATATAATAATACAGAACAATATAATTTCTAAAATCAGGACAGTAAATAAAGAACAACACTCTGAAAGCATAAGCCACAGCAACGCGTGGCCGGGCAAAGCTAGTCTATATATATAAAAGGGTAATGGAATCACGGCACTGGATAAAACAACTAAGCTAAACGCCCCACAACCTCGAAAATTGACAGCACAACCTCTCATCCATGCCTCAACGTTCATACAACAAAAAGAAAAGAAAAATAAAGTCCTAGCCACAGCAACGTGTGGCCGGGCACAGCTAGTATCTTATAAGGCAGTGTACCTTGGAATTCGAGTTGAAGAGAAGTGGATACAATAAACAAGAGGGGAGATTCACTTTTGATGGAAATGCAGTGGCAAGAAAGTAGGAACTGGTGCAAAGTTTGAAAACATGCAGGTTTCAGGATAGGAACATAGCCATCCTCACCTGAGGTGCCAGAAGAGGAAGTGCCCAATCTTGCGGTTGGATAAGGCCCGGCCCAAGAGGAACTTGGTTAATTCGCAGTCTAAATAGGACTCGTATTTCAGCACCTGGACCAGCTGCAAGAGGTATTGGAACAAGTCGGCATCTCTGCACAAGGAGAAAAAACCCACACGTCGGTCAATAACAAAGGATAGCTGGGAGTGGAGATGATGGGAGTTGCAATCCAACACATCTCAATGTTGCAGGGAGAACATAAACAACTCCTTTTCCCTTCTTGTTATAGTGGCCTGTTTACTGTTTTTTATCTCTTCTGCACCCTATCAGATTTGTTATGCTTTGCACTCAAAATACAGAGATAATATTTTGGTTTCAGGAATTTAAACACTGTTAATATTGAACTCTATTTCAATGTTTCCATATTTTTAGGTTTTCAATTGTACTGTATTGATTGTATTGTGGGCTGCTTCGAGTCTCTTTTTTAGAGAAAGAAAGCGGAATACAAATAATAATAATAATAATAATAATAATAATAATAATAATAATAATAATAATATGAAATCCAGCATATCTATCTTGTTTGCTGTGTCATAATAAAATACTATAATAATAATAATAATAATAATAATAATAATAATAATAATAATGATGATGATGAAATCTCTGACTAACACTGTCCGAATTTTTAGCACTGATATCAACATGGAGTTTGGTTTGGACAAACGTTCGACAGTGGCATTGAAGAAGGGAAAATTCATGGAAAGTGAGGGCATAAATATGCCTAACGGCCAAACAATAAAGTATCACCAGCCAGAGGCCTATAAATATCTGGGCATATTACAGCTGGACAACATCAAGCATGAACATGTGAAGACTGTGGTCAGCAAAGAATACACACAAAGGTTCAGAAAAATTCTCAAAAGCAAGCTCAATGGAGGCAACACCATCAAGGCCATAAACACCTGGGCCATACCTGTCATAAGATATACTGCTGGCATCATAAACTGGACACAGATGGAACTGGACAATTTGGACAGAAAAACAAGAAAACTCATGACCATTCATCATTCACTGCACCCTCGCAGTGATGTTGACCGGCTCTATCTGCCTAGAAGATCAGGGGGCAGAGGACTCTTACAAGTAAAACAAGCAGTCAAAGAAGAAGAACATGCCCTGGTAGAATATGTAAAGCAAAGTGAAGAACCTGCTTTGATTGAAGTCAAAAATCAGAAACTCCTCAAAGCACAGCAGACAAAAAACCAGTACAAGAAAACCGCACTACAAACTAGAGCTGACAGCTGGCACAACAAAACATTGCATGGAAAGTTCCTTGATAAAATTGAAGGAAAAGCTGAGAAGGAGAAGACCTGGCTCTGGCTCACGAATGGGACCCTGAAGAAGGAGACAGAAGGCCTGATCCTTGCAGCCCAGGAGCAAGACATCAGGACAAAGGCAATTCAGGCCAAGATCGAAAAATCAGCTGATGACCCAAAATGCAGACTCTGCAAGGAACCCGACGAAACCATAGATCATATCCTCAGCTGCTGTAAGAAAATCGCACAGACAGACTACAAACAGAGGCACAACTACGTGGCCCAAATGATTCATTGGAACTTATGCCTCAGGTACCACCTCCCAGCAGCAAAGAACTGGTGGGATCACAAACCTGCAAAAGTATTGGAAAATGAGCACGCAAAGATACTGTGGGACTTCCGAATCCAGACTGACAAAGTTCTGGAACACAACACACCAGACATCACAGTTGTGGAAAAGAAAAAGGTTTGGATCATTGATGTCGCCATCCCAGGTGACAGTCGCATTGATGAAAAACAACAGGAAAAACTCAGCCGCTCTCAGGACCTCAAGATTGAACTTCAAAGACTCTGGCAGAAACCAGTACAGGTGGTCCCGGTGGTGATGGGCACACTGGGTGCCGTGCCAAAAGATCTCAGATGGCATTTGAAAACAATAGACATTGACAAAATTACGATCTGCCAGCTGCAAAAGGCCACCCTACTGGGATTTGCGCACATCATCCGAAAATACATCACACAGTCCTAGACACTTGGGAAGTGTTCGACTTGTGATTTTGTGATTCGAAATCCAGCATATCTATCTTGTTTGCTGTGTCATACAAAATAATAATAATAATAATAATAATCTGAAAATACATCATACAGTCCTAAACGCTTGGGAAGAGTTCGACTTGTGATTTTGTGATACGAAATCCAGCATATCTATCTCGTTTGCTGTGTCAGACTATGTTGTTGTGTCAATAATAATAATAATGTTTCAACCCACTTGCCTTGTTTTCAACAAACTTCTGAGGATGCCTGCCATAGATGTGGGCAAAATGTCAAGAGAGAATGCTTCCGGAACATGGCCAGTCAGCCCAGAAAACTCACAGCAACCCAATAATCGATATATATAAAAGAGTGATGGCATCAGGGCAGCGGTCAAAACAACAAAACTACAGGCCCCCCAACCTCGAAATTTGACAACACAACCCATCATTCACGGCTCTAGGTTGATACAACAAAAAAGAAGAAGTCCTGATTAGAGGGAGAGGAATAATTGTTTTTATCTAATTGCTGCCGGTTAGAAGGCTAAGCTCCGCCCACTTGGTCTCCTAGCAACCTACTCAGCCCAGGGGACAGGCACAGTTAGGTCTCACTTAGGCCTCTTCCACAGATTATCAGATTTTAACTGGATTATATGGCAGTGTAGACTCAAGGCCCTTCCATCTTCTATATATATAAAAGAGTGATGGCATCACGGCGACCCACAAAACAACAAAACTACAGGCCCCCCAACCTCGAAATTTGACAACACAACCCATCATCCACGCCTCTAGGTTGATACAACAAAAAGAAAAGAAAAATAAAGTCCTAATTAGAGAGAGAGGAATAATTGCTTTTATCCAATTGCTGCCAGTTAGAAGGCTAAGCTCCTCCAACTTCTTCTCCTAGCAAACCAATAAAAAATAATAAAAAACACTAAAAATTAATACAATAAAATACTATAATAACAGAAAATAACTAAAAATAATACAAGAAAATTAATAAAAAATTGCAAATAACGTCAAATAAAAATTACACAACAATTTTTAACCAATACCACCACCACCACTTTGCCACAGCAATGCGTGGCCGGGCACAGCTAGTAGCTATATAACACATTTAGAATCTTATATTATCTGCTTTGAACTGGATTATTTTGACTCCACACTGCCATATAATCCACTTCAGTGTGCATACTAAACATAAAGACTACCATACAACAGACATTCAATACCACCACTACCTCAACAATTTCTCACCAACACCACCAGACAACGCCACAGCAACGCGTGGCCGGGCACAGCTAGTAATAATGACAATATAATATTCCATTTTTATACCAATATAAACAATGCACTAGTTAAGGCTTTCCCATTAGGCTTCCTATTAAATTCCAACCCCTTTGAGCTCTGAAATCATGGCCGATGGGATTTGTAGTAACAACAGAACATCTGTTGAGCAATTGCTAAGAAAGGCACTCATCTGAGGAAGATTGCCTTGTTCTGTTGTGGTTTTTAAGGACAAAATTTAGCCAGTTAAAGAAAACCCAGGAGAGTTGAAGCTATAAACACACACATGAGCCTTATACTCTTTGCATTTTACTCACGTAAGTTTTTTCAGTGAGTTGACTGTGAAGGCTCCTACATAGCGATCAGGAAAACTGAAATCCAACAGCTCCAGGGCATTGAGGACAGGCAACTCTGGCCAGGACTGCAGCAAATAGATCATCTGGAAAGGAAGGGAGATCCATTCCCTTGAATCAAACCCCGCAAATTCCATACCAACAGAGAGAGTCAGAAACACTGGGGTATCTGTGGTGGCCTCACCTGAGCAACATCTTCGTGTTTATTCCACTTGGTGACAACCAAGAGCTTTGCCAAGGCGTGCGGGAAGTGGTCTCGGATCTGGTGCCTCATTTTCCACACAAGGTCCTTCTCGTGTTCATAGAGGTCGGTGTGAGACCTGCGTTCCAGGATTTCCTTCAGCTGTTGCTTCTGTGAAGGAAGGAAGAACAACTAAAGTACTGTATATACTCGAGTATAAGTCTAGTTTTTCAGCCCTTTTTTTAAAACTGAAAAAGCCCCCCTCGGCTTATACTCAGGTGAGGGTCCTGGTTGGCTTATATTTGGGTCAGCTTATACTCCAGAATGTATGGTACATTCATTATGTTTCTCTATTATTATTTGTATTATTACATTTATTATTTTTCTCTATTATTGTTGCTACTATTACATTTATTTTACTCTATTTTTATTATTATTAATACATTTATTATTTCACTGATATTATAATAATAACTAGCTGTGCCCGGCCACGCGTTGCTGTGGCAAAGTGGTGGTGGTATTGGTTAAAAATTGTTGTGTAATGTTTATTTGACGTTATGTGTATTTTTTAAATTAATTTTATTGTAAGTTATCTTTTTATTTATTATATTTTATTATTTTCTTGTATAATTTTTAGTTATTTTTAGTTATTATGGTATTTTATTGTATTAATTTTTTAGTGTTTTTAGTGTTTTTTTATTATTTTTTTATTGGGTTGCTAGGAGACCAAGTTGGAGGAGCTTAGCCTTCTAACTGGCAGCAATTGGATAAAAGCAATTATTCCTCTCTCTCTAATTAGGTCTTTATTTTTCTTTTCTTTTTGTTGTATCAACCTAGAGCCATGGATGATGGGTTGTGTTGTCAAATTTCGAGGGTGGGGGCCTGTAGTTTTGTTGTTTTGTGGGTCGCCGTGATGCCATCACTCTTTTATATATATAGATATTGTTTTAATTGTTTTAATTGGATTTTCATTGCTGTTTTAATTATGAGTAGGCATCGAATTGTTGCCAATTTTGTACGCCGCCCTGAGTCCCTTCAGGTGAGAAGGGCGGGATATAAATGTTGGAAATAAATAAATAAAATAAGTACCGCAAAATTAAACAGGAATAACACTTTCAAACCAGAAACAGATTTTTTTCCCCAAATTTTCTTACATAGTGTTATCTACCATGTGGATGGGGGATAATGGGAATTGCAACCCAACAGGACTTGTGGCTCTGAGGTTAGGGAAAGGATTAAAAATCAGATCTCATAGCCACAGGCCTTGTATCGAAATTGAAATCCTACTCTCCTGACTAAACAAAACTGCAGCAGTCCAATACAGTAACTCCTATCAGCTCTAGTAATGATATATAATTATGAGGAATACAGGGGCTGTAGTCCAGCACCTGGAGGGCCAAATAAAATGACATGGAGGGGTTTGAGACATGGGATGTACACAAAAATAACACAAAAGATCCCACAAAGAACACAATTATTGAGTCTGCATTTACCTCCTCTGGATCCTCTACCATGGAGAAGGAAGACTGCCCGTTCTTTCCCTGCTCCAGTATCTGAAAAATCGGCACAGTTTGGTTCATTTGTCTTGCAAGATTTCATGTAATCCATCCATCCCCAAGAATGCAGCATTTAGTTAAAGAATTACAAAGAATTACAGTGAAACAGTGTAAAAGTTATTTAGTCCTCATATAAACGTTCCCAGCTGTCAGTCTATCACCAAAAGCCATCACATTCTATATGTTTGACGAATCTTGGTGAGTTAAATAAAGCCATACAAGACTCGCATATGGAAACAAATGCTACATACAAGCATAGAAAATATAATGCTGTCAAAGGCTTTCATGGCTGGAATCACTAGGTTGCTGTGAGTTTTCCAGGCTATATGGTCCTGTTCCAGAAGCATTCTCTCCTGACATTTCACCCACATCTATGGCAGGCATCCTCAGAGGTTGTAAAGACTGTTGGAAACTAGACAAGTGGGGTTTGTGGAATGCCCAGGGTGCGAGAAAAAATTTGACTGTTCGAGGCAAGTGTGAATGTTGCCATTGGCCAGCTTGATTAGCATTGAATAGCCTTGCAGCTTCAAAGCTTGCCTGGGGGGAATCCTTTGTTGGGAGGTGTTAGCTGACCCTGATTGTTTCTTGTTTGGAATTCCCCTGTCTTCTGTGTATTGTTCTTTATACAGTAGAGTCTCATCCAACACTCGCTTATCCAACACTCTGGATTATCCAACGCATTTTTGTAGTCAATGTTTTCAATATAGCATGATATTTTGGTGCTTAATTCATAAACACAGTACAGTAGAGTCTCACTTATCCAACGTAAACGGGCCGGCAGAACGTTGGATAAGCGAATATGTTGGATAATAAGGAGAGATTAAGGAAAAGCCTATTAAACATCAAATTAGGTTATGATTTTACAAATTAAGCACCAAAACATCATGTTATACAACAAATTTGATAGCAAAAGTAGTTCAATACGCAGTAAGGTTATGTTGTAATTACTGTATTTACGAATTTAGCACCAAAATATAATGATATATTGAAAACATTGACTACAAAAATGCGTTGGATAATCCAGAACGTTGGATAAGTGAGACTCTACTGTAATTACTACATAGCATTACTGCGTATTGAACTACTTTTTCTGCCAAATTTGTTGTCTAACATGATGTTTTGGTGCTTCATTTGTAAAATCATAACCTAATTTGATGTTTAATAGGCTTTTCCTTAATGCCTCCTTATTATCCAAGATATTCGCTTATCCAACATTCTGCCGGCCCGTTTATGTTGGATAAGTGAGACTCTACTGTATATTGCCCTGATTTTTAGAGGCTTTTTTGCAGCCAGGATTTGAAGCTGCAAGGCTATTCAATGCTAATCAAGTTGGCCAATGGCAACATTCACACTTGCCTCAAATAGACAGTTCTTTCTCCCACCACAGGTATGTAAACCCCACTTGCTTAGTTTCCAACAAACCTCACAACCTCTGAGGATGCCTGCCATGGATGTGGGTGAAATGTCAGGAGAGAATGCTTCTGGAAAACTCACAGCAACCCATAGAGATGTTATTGAATCAGACCTTACCTGTTCAAAGGTGGGATAATACAGTGGGTTGGATGAAATGGTGGGGAACCGGATGACCAAGGAGGCTGCGCTCTCAGTGTTGGGGTTGGTCTGGACCGTGCCCATGGGGTTCAACAGCTCTCCTTTCTCATCTGGAAAGCACAAGGGAGAATCCAGAACCATTCAGAAGACCCAGCTCCATTCTTTTAACACAATATAAAATCAGCAGGAACAGGAAAAAAGTCCCGTCCCTAAAATCCTACCTGGAAATGATGACCACATGGGTAGGCAGCATTCTCCCGTTTTCAGTTGGTCTCGGAAATCAAACAGCATGACGTTCACCCAGGCAATTGGGCAGTCCTACACGTTTGCGGTGGAAAGATGAGCAGGTGACATAAGAGTGGCCTTGTTAAATGAAAACAATCTAGCCCACGCGTTGCTGTGGCAAAGTATGGTGGTATGGGAAATAAAGTATTGAGGAATTGGTGGTAGTTAAGGTAAAGGGTAAACGTTTTCTACTGACATTAAGTCCTGTCATGTCTGACTCAGGGGGTTGGTGGTCACCTCCATTTCTAAGCCGAAGAACCGGCGTTGTCTGTAGACTCCTCCAAGGTCATGTGAGTCAAAGCATATATAAGATTATAAATGGGTTATATAGCTGTGTAGAAGGGCCTTGAGTCTACACTGCCATATAATCCAGTGCAAATTAGATAATCTGTGGAAGAGGCCTAAGTGAGGCCTAAGTCTGCCTGTCCCCTAACTGAACCCTGGCTGTCCCTTGGCTGAGTTTATTTATTTATTTATTTCAATTATTTATACCCCGCCCTTCTCACCCGAGGGGACTCAGGGCGGCTTACAAGTGGCAATTGATGCCGTTACACTGATATACAATAAACTAAAACGATTGCTAGAAGACCAAGTGGGCAGAGATTAGCCCTCTAAACTGGCAGCCATTGGATAAAAACAATTATTGCTCTCCCTCTAATTAGGACTTTATTTGTCTTTTCTTTTTGTTGTATCAACCTAGAGCCGTGGATGATGGGTTGTGTTGTCAAATTTCGAGGTTGGGGGGCCTGTAGTTTTGTTGTTTTGTGGGTCGCCATGATGCCATCACTCATTTATATATATAGATTGTTAACATTATTATGTATATGATGCTCTAATATACATATTGTGTTCTATTTTTTGAACCTTTACTGTGGTGCATATTTTTCAGATATTGTTTAGAATAGACAGCTATGTTTAGTTATTATTATAAAATGCCCCACCCCTGTTTAATTCCCTGGAATGAGAATAGAAAAATTGCTTCCTTTTTGCTTCCTCCCCGTCTGCCAGCCCTGTAACTCTATCAGAAGACACTATCCACAAAAAAAGGAGCAAAGGGCAGGCAAATGAGATTATTTGCTGGAGAAAGTTAAGAAAGGCAATGACTCAGCATCCCGGGAATAGCTGCAGCATGACTCAGCAGGCCGAACACAGAAAAAAGCTATCAGTCGGCCCAATTCCTGTAACAGAATAACGACTTGTTCCCCTGTTTTTGCTTTTCTGTGAACTTCAAGCGCTCAGCGTCATGGCTTTCACCAACAGGATTGCTACAACTCATTTCTAAGGAATCAGTAGTTCTGCAGAAAACTCAAATTTTAATGAGATGTTAAGGATAGCTGGAAAAATACCCCAATTGATAATATTGTGGAACCAACTACTTCCTCAAAGGATGACAGAATATTTTAGAAGCATTTAACGTACCAGTGAAGACATGAATAGAAGTTGGATTTAACTTGCAGAATTCATGAGCTAGATGCTTTCTACGGATCTCTAGATCTTCTAGCGTGAGTCCACAATTAACTTCCACCAAAAGGTGGTGGAGTTCAGGACCTAGACATTCTTAAATTCTCTCTGGGATTCTCTAGGTCTTTTAGCACAACTCCATGATCAACTTCCACCAAAAAGTTGGTGGAGTTGAGGACCTAGAAATTCTTAAATTCTCTCTGGGAGTATCTAGGTCTTTTAGCATGACTCCATGATCAACTTCTATCAAAGGTTGGTGGAGTTAAGGACCTAAAAATTCTTAAATTCTCCCTGGCATTCTCTAGGTCTTTTAGCACAACTCTATGATCAGCTTACACCAGAAGTTGGTGGAGTTGAGGACCTAGAAATTCTTAAATTCTCTCTGTTATTCTCTAGGTCTTTTAGCACAACTCCATGATTAACTTCCACCAAAAGTTGGTGAAGTTGAGGACCTAGAAATTCTTAAATTCTTTCTGGGAGTATCTAGGTCTTTTAGCACAATTCCATGATCAACTTCCACCAAAAGTTGGTGAATTTGAGGACCCAGAGATTCTTAGATTCTCTCTGGGATTCTCTAGGTCGTTTAGAATGATTCCATGATCAACGTCCACCAGAAGTTGGTGAATATGAGGACCAGTGGTTGGTGGAGTTGAGGACCTAGAGATTCCTAGATCCTCTCTGGGATTCTCTAGGTCTTTTAGCACGATTCCATGATCAACTTCCATCAAAGGTTAGTGGAGTTGAGGACCTAGAAATTCTTGTTTTCTCTGGGAATATCTAGGTCTTTTAGCACAAGTCCATGATCAACTTCCATCAAAGGTTGGTGGAGTTGAGGACCTAGAAATTCTTGTTTTCTCTGGGAGTATCTAGGTCTTTTAGCACAACTCCATGATCCACCAAAAATTGGTGGAGTTGAGGACCTAGAAATTCTTACATTCTCTCTGTTATTCTCTAGGTCTTTTAGCACAACTCCATGATCAACTTCCACCAAAAGTTGGTGGAGTTGAGGACTTAGAGATTCCTAGATCCTCTCTGGGATTCTCTAGATCTTTTAGAATTATTCCATAATTAGTTTTCACCAGAAGTTGGTGAATTTGAGAACCCAGAAATTCCTAGATACTATCTGGGATTCTCTGGGTCTTTTAGCATGACTCCATGATCAACTTATACCAAAAGTTGGTGAATTTGAGGACCCAGAGATTCTTAGATTCTCTCTGGGATTCTCTAGGTCGTTTAGAATGATTCCATGATCAACTTCCACCAGAAGTTGGTGAATTTGAGGACTCAGAAATTCCTAGATCCTCTCTGGGATCCTCTAGGTCTTTTAGCACGATTCCATGATCAACTTCCACCAAAAGTTGGTGGAGTTGAGGACCTAGAAATTCTTAAATTCTCTCTGGGAGTATCTAGGCCTTTTAGCACGATTCCATGGTCAACTTCCATCAAAAGTTAGTGGAGTTGAGGACGTAGAGATTCTTAATTCTCTCTGGGATTGTCAAGGTCTATTAGTATGACTCCATGATCAACTTCTACCAAAAGTTGGTGGAGTTGAGGACCTAGAAATTCTTAGATTCTCTCTGGGATTCTCTAGGACTTTTAGCATAACTCCATGATCAACTTCCATCAAAGGTTGGTGGAGTTGAGGACCTAGGGGTTCTTAATTCTCTCTGGGATTCTCTAGGTCTTTAAGAATTATTCCATGATCAACTTCCACCAGAAGCTGGTGAATATGAGGACCCAGATTCTCTCTGGAATTCTCTAGGTCTTTTATCACGACTCCATGATCAACTTACACCAAAAGTTGGTGGAGTTGAGGACCTAGAAATTCCCAGATCCTCTCTGGGATTCTCTAGGTCTTTTAGCACGATTCCATGATCAACTTCCACCAAAAGTTGGTGGAGTTGAAGACCCAGAGATTCCTAGATCCTCTCTGGGATTCTCTAGGTCTTTTAGCACGACTCCATGATCAACTTTCACCAAACGGTGAATTTGAGGACCAAGAGATTCTTAGATTCTCTCTGGGATTCTCTAGGTCTTTTAGCACAACTTCACAATCATCTTCCAGCAAAGTTGACCCTGTTCCATTGCCTGGATCCAACCTATCTTCAGGAGGACTTACCGCTTTCTTGGACTTCTTTTTGGTGGACCTTGCCTTCTTGGCTTTCTCCACAACTGCATAGAGGGCCAGGCAGAGCCGTGCCATGCGAGGTAAGTCGCAGACGTTGATCTCAAACTCCAGCCTCTGGCCCCACACCGGCTCCGAGCAGACGCTGACCTCCGAGCTGGAGACCATCTTGCAGAGCATCTCATGGCCATGGTACAGGCCTGCCTGGACCACCAACTGGAAAGGAAGGCAGGGCAAAATGGAAGAACGACATAGCTGAGTTTCCAAGGAAGAATTTGGCATGGATGGAAGAACCACAGAGTCACATCATCACAATCTATTCCTGTGTTCGGCTTCAAATTGTGCTCACAGAATCATATATTTGGAAGAGAGACCCGGCACCATCCAGTCCAACCTCATTCTGCCATACAGGACGACACAATCCAAGCCATCCCAACAGACAGCCATCCAGCCTCTGTCTAGAAAGCAT
Organism: Anolis carolinensis; assembly: GCF_035594765.1. Taxonomy (NCBI): domain Eukaryota; kingdom Metazoa; phylum Chordata; class Lepidosauria; order Squamata; family Anolidae; genus Anolis; species Anolis carolinensis. Next base: position 6,146,008 of record NW_026943826.1, read on the forward strand.
TTGGTGCAGTGGTTCAAACAATAGGCCATATATTCGCAGAGCAGAGTTTGATTCACTCTCAGCCCAAGAAAGCCCTGTGATAGGTTCTCCTTAACTACTGGAAGAGACACAACAATGTGTTTATTTATTTTGTTTATTTATTTACTTTATTTCTCCCCATGGGACCTCACTCACAATCATATGACACAATCCATATATATAAAAGGGTAATGAAATTTTGGCCTAGGACAAAACAACAAAACTATACATCCCAGAAACACTAAACTTGTCAGCACAACCCCTCATCCATGCCTCTACGTTCATTCAACAACAAAAAAAGAAAAATAAAGTCCTAATTAGAGGGAGAGGAATAATTGTTTTTATCCAATTGCTGCCAGTTAGAAGGCTAAGCTCTGCCCACTTGGTCTCCTAGCAACCCACTCAGCCCAGGGGACAGGCAGAGTTAGGCCTCACTTAGGCCTCTTCCACACTGCCTATAAAATACAAATTATCTGATTTTAACTGGATTGTATGGCGGTGCAGACTCAAGGCCCTTCCACACAGCTATATAACTAATTTATAATCTTATATTATCTGCTTTGCACTGGATTATCTTGACAATACACTGCCATATAATCCACTTCAGTGTGCATTTTATACAGCTGTGTAGAAAGGGCCTTATATAATCCAGTTTTAAGCAGATAATATAAGATACTTTATTTCTCATACCACCATACTTCGCCACAGCAACGCGTGGCCGGGCACAGCTAGTCTATATCTATATATATAAAAGAGTGATGGCATCACGGCAGCGGGCAAAACAACAAAAGTAAACACCCCACAACCTCGAAAATTGACATCACAACCCCTCATCCATGCCTCTAGGTTAATACAACAAAAAGAAAAGAAAAATAAAGTCCTAATTAGAGGGAGAGGAATAATTGTTTTTATCCAATTGCTGCCAGTTAGAAGGCTAAGCTCCGCTCACTTGGTCTCCTAGCAACCCCCTCAGCCCAGGGGACCCTTTACCTTAATTACCACCAATTCCTCAATACTTTATTTCCCATACCACTATACTTCGCCACAGCAACGCGTGGCCGGGCACAGCTAGTGCAATCTATTTACAATCGGCAAAGATAAAAAAAAAATTAAAAACAATTTTAAAACAATTAAATATGCGCATCATGGATACAAGTTGAAATACAGTTAAGATATAATAAATACAATTAACACTGTGTTTAAAATTCTACTGAATCCCACCCACAACCTCCCCAGCAGCGTGACCCTCATCCTTTCGCAAAGCCCTGCTGGCAAAAGTCTGCTATTAGAAACAATAATTTTTCAACACAATCTGGCTCTGCATCGAGCTGTTTCTTTGGCCTGCTGAACAGATGTGAGTTCCCTGAAATGATGATGACGATGATGGCTTTATGTGCTGATTCCTGTGAATTCCGGATATTTTGCCTACATTTGGGGAAGCAGCTGCTTTAGAAACACTCAGAAAACAGGGGAATTCCAGACAGGAAACAATCAGGGCCAGCAAGCAGCCAGGCTTTGAAACTGCAAGGCTATTCAATGCTAATCAAGCTGGCCAATGACAACATTCACACTTTCCTCCAGCAGACAAGTGTTATTTCTCCCAATAGGGACATTCCACAAACATATAAACCACACTTGCCGAGTTTCCAACAGACCTCACAACCTCTGAGGATGCCTGCCATAGATGTGGACAAAATGTCAGGAGAGAATGCTTCTGGAACATGGCTATACAGCCCGGAAAACTCACAGCAATCCAGTGATTCTGGCTATGAAAGCCTTCAAAAACATACTGTTGTTTTTCTTTTTGTGTGTGTTTTTGTTTGTACTGTATTGCATTGTATTGTATTGTATTTTATGTCTATGTTTTTAAAGCATTTGATGTGTTTTATGTCGTTTTATATTTATACTAGCTGTGCCCAGCCACGCGTTGCTGTGGCAAAGTGGTGGTGGTATTGGTTAAAAATTGTTCTGTGTAATTTTTATTTGACTTTATTTGCATTTTTTAATTAATTTTATTGTAAGTTATATTTTTATTTATTATATTTTATTATTTTCTTGTATTATTTTTAGTTATTTTCTGTTATTATAGTATTTTATTGTATTATTATGCAATTATTCCTCTCTCTCTAATTAGGACTTTATTTTTCTTTTCTTTTTGTTGTATTAACCTAGAGGCGTGGATGATGGGTTGTGTTGTCAAATTTCGAGGTTGGGGGGGCTGTAGTTTTGTTGTTTTGTAGGTCGCCATGATGCCATCACTCTTTTATATATATAGATTGCCATATTGTTTTAATTCATGGATTGTATTTTAAGCTATGTTGATGTTGGGCTTGTAAGCAGCCCTGAGTTCCTTCGGGGAGATGGAGGTGGGATATAAAGTTATTATTATTATTAGTTTTAAAATGATTACAAATATTGAGGGAAGGGTTCAAAATGAATATTCCAATACTCAAACCACTACACTAAATAGTATCTGGGGAAGGAGCTTTTGAATTTCTTGCAACAATTGAGTATATCAAGGACTCAATGCTTGCCTAGCATGTTTTCTACAGGCAGGAATGCACTCGTTTTGGAGCTTACACCTGGGTTTTACAGTCAAAAATATGACAGTCTTAAATTTCTATTAAAAATGCCTCCTGCACACTTCTGATCAACATCCTTCCCTCCCCCTTCCTGAAGTGAGATATTTCCTTTTAGACAGACAAACTGAATGAAAACAATACCCTGGTAGGGGAGAAGTTCATCACATGATCTGGGGCTTTTTGATGTCAGTGTTATTTGAGTACAAGCGATAAACTACTCCTGTACAGGAAGCGACACTGCTGCAAAGCTTCCAGCTCAAAGGGAATATAAAACTAACACTGTTCAAAAAACATACTGACCTTCATCCGCTCGTCCGCATTCACTTTACTGCCCTGCACCAACTCAATAGAGTAAGGTTGCTCAAGGGACCACAGAGACACCGACATTGGCTAAAAGGGACCAGAGAAGAACAATGAGATTACAAGACAAAGTATGGCCAATTCTATCTGCAATGCTAAAAGATGTTAAAGCATATGTGCCTTCAAGTCACCTATCACACAGCAACTCCATGGATTTCTAAAGGTTGTCACTTCTTTCCTCTGAAATATAGAATAATAATAATAATAATAATAATAATAATAATAATAATAATAATAATAATAATAATAATAGGGTTGTTGTGTGTTTTCCAGGCTTTATGGCCATGTTCCAGAAGTACCGAGTCAATGATATTCTTGAGCTGGAGGTCCCTTATCTCAATAGGGTTTGCTGTTATCCATGGTTTCACATATCCATGCGAGATACAGGAACATACCGTATATACTTGAGTATAAGCCGACCTGAATATAAGCCGAGGCACCTAATTTTACCACAAAAAAACTGGGAAAACATTGACTCCAATATAAGCCGAGAGTGGTAAATTTCAGAAATAAAAATAGATACCAATAAAATTACATTAATTGAGGCATCAGTAGGTTACTATGATGGTTTTATTGATATTGATGTTTTACTGTTAGAATAATTGTTTTATCATTTTATTGTTGTATGTTTTCGGGCTTGGTCCCCATGTAAGCCGCTCTGAGTCCCCATTGGGGAGATGGGGCGGGGTATAAAAATAAAATTATTATTATTATTATTATTATTATTAAATGTTTTTGAATATTTACATAAAGCTCAAATTTAAGATAAGACTGTTCAACTCTGATCATATCATTATTCTCATCTTCTTCAATGTAAATGTGCTTATGTATCCTTTTAATAATAATAGAGTAGAATAATACATGTAGTAATACTAATAAATACAATAAAATAATACTAAATAGAGTAAGCGCAGGCTGGAGAGCAGCTGCAATCAATCACTGCAATGAATCACTCTGACCAGGAGGTCATGAGTTCGAGGCCCGCTCGGAGCCTATGTTTGTTTGTCTTTGTTCTATGTTAAAAGGCATTGAATGTTTGCCTTATATGTGTAATGTGATCCGCCCTGAGTCCCCTTCGGGGTGAGAAGGGCGGAATATAAATGCTGTAAATAAAATAAATAAATAAAATAATAAATATAACAATAATAAGATCAGAGTGAAATAATGAATGTATTAATAAAATAATAATAATAATAATACAAATAGAGTAAAATAAATGTAATAGTAGCAACAATAATAGAGAAAATAATAAATGTAATAATACCAATAATATTAGAGAAAAATAATAAATGTATCATATATTCTCGAGTATAAGCTGACCCAAATATAAGCCAACCAGGACCCTCATCCGAGGGGGGCTTTTTCAGTCTTAAAAAAAGGGCTGAAAAACTAGGCTTACATTCGAGTATATACAGTACTTAGGAAAAGCTTCTTAAGACTTCTGAAAAATGGGGTGCCATGAAAGACTTCACTTATGTTGTGGTTTCACAGACAGGGAAATAAACAGTTCTTTGATGAATTTCTCTTCTCTGGGATGAGGCTGTTTAGGGTCGTAGTAGGGCCATGCCTTACCTTTTTCTTAGGGACTGGAGGTGCTTTGCTGGCTGCTTTTATAGGATAGGAAATCCCATTGGTCTGCTCTTCCCACAAAGCCGAGATGGAGGAGGCGTGTACCATGGTGAGGTGGGGAAGGAGGCCGCGGCAGAGGCAGTCGCGGATGTACTGTGGAGAGGCACCATGCAGAGCGGACATCAATACCCAGAAAGTTCAAAAAGGGATGGGAAACAGTGCAAGAATTGGGAATGGAGATGATTTTGAGCAGGCATGGCCTACTTCCTCCCTTCTCCAGCTTTGAGATGACGGCCTACTTTCTCTCTTTCCAACTTTAAGGCCTACTTCCTCCCTTCTCCAGCTCTGAGAAGAAAGTCTACTTTCTTCCTTCCCTAGCCCTCAGCAGAATGCCTATTTTCTTCCTTCTTCATATTTGAGAAGGTCTACTTCCTCTCTTCCCCAGCTCCATGAAGGCCAGCTTTCTCCCTTCTCCAGCTCTGCAAAGGCCTGTTTTCTCCCTTCTCCAGCTCTGATAAGAAAGCCTATTTTCTCCCTTCCCCAGCTCGGAGAAGGCCAACATTCTCCCTTCTCCAGCTCTGAGAAGTAGGCCTACTTTTTTCCCTTCCCCAGCTCTATGGAGGCCTGCTTTCTCCCTCCAACAGCTCTGAGAAGAAAGCCTACTTTCTCTCTTCCCCAACTTTGAGCAGGCCTACTTCCTCCCTTCACCAGCTCTGAGGCCTACTTTCTCTCTTCTCCAGCTCTGAGAAGAAGGCCTACTTTTTCCCTTCTCCAGCTCTGAGAAAAAAGCCTACTTTCTCCCTTCCCCAACTTTGAGCAGGCCTACTTCCTCCCTTCGCCAGCTCTGAGGCCTACTTTCTCTCTTCTCCAGCTCTGAGAAGGCCTACTTTTTCCCTTCTCCAGCTCTGAGAATTAAGCCTACTTTCTCCCTTCCCCAACTTTGAGCAGGCCTACTTCCTACCTTCACCAGCTCTGAGGCCTACTTTCTCTCTTCTCCAGCTCTGAGAAGAAGGCCTACTTTTTCCCTTCTCCAGATCTGAGAAGAAAGCCTACTTTCTCCGTTCCCCAACTTTGAGCAGGCCTACTTCCTCCCTTCGCCAGCTCTGAGGCCTACTTTCTCTCTTCTCCAGCTCTGAGAAGGCCTACTTTTTCCCTTCTCCAGCTCTGAGAATTAAGCCTACTTTCTCCCTTCCCCAACTTTGAGCAGGCCTACTTCCTCCCTTCACCAGCTCTGAGGCCTACATTCTCTCTTCTCCAGCTCTGAGAAGAAGGCCTACTTTTTCCCTTCTCCAGATCTGAGAAGAAAGCCTACTTTCTCCGTTCCCCAACTTTGAGCAGGCCTACTTCCTCCCTTCGCCAGCTCTGAGGCCTACTTTCTCTCTTCTCCAGCTCTGAGAAGGCCTACTTTTTCCCTTCTCCAGCTCGGAGAATTAAGCCTACTTTCTCCCTTCCCCAACTTTGAGCAGGCCTACTTCCTCCCTTCGCCAGCTCTGAGGCCTACTTTCTCTCTTCTCCAGCTCTAAGAAGAAGGCCTACTTTTTCCTTTCTCCAACTCTGAGAAGAAAGCCTACTTTCTCCCTTCCCCAACTTTGAGCAGGCCTACTTCCTCCCTTCGCCAGCTCTGAGGCCTACTTTCTCTCTTCTCCAGCTCTGAGAAGAAGGCCTACTTTTTCCCTTCTCCAGATCTGAGAAGAAAGCCTACTTTCTCCGTTCCCCAACTTTGAGCAGGCCTACTTCCTCCCTTCGCCAGCTCTGAGGCCTACTTTCTCTCTTCTCCAGCTCTGAGAAGGCCTACTTTTTCCCTTCTCCAGCTCTGAGAATTAAGCCTACTTTCTCCCTTCCCCAACTTTGAGCAGGCCTACTTCCTCCCTTCGCCATCTCTGAGGCCTATTTTCTCTCTTCTCCAGCTCTGAGAAGAAGGCCTACTTTTTCCCTTCTCCAGCTCTGAGAAGAAAGCCTACTTTCTCGCTCCCCCAGCTCTGCGAAGGCCTGCTTCTCCAGCTCTAAGGACTTTCTCCCTTCCCCAGCTCTGCAAAGGCCCACTTCCTCCCTTCTCCAGCTCTGAGAAGGCCACATGGTAATTTTTTTCGAAGAATCTAAGTAAAGTTTACCTTTTCCTCCCGCTGAGCTGAGAAAGTGTGACCTGCCTGAAGCAAGAAGGGGTATACATACCTGGAATTGGTACAAGGGGTGGTTTCCATAGAGGTATTCATATTTCCCATTAATCTGCAAAGCATAATCTTCAGGGCTGTTGATTTTTTGGTGACGGAAAACAGTCGCTTGCTTCTTGATGGCATAGCTCATAAGGGTTGCAGGGTACTCCTTGGGCGAGATCTGGAAGGTAAAACTTTCCTGCGGGACCCAGAAAGGAAGAACAACTCAACGTGTGTTTCTTTTTCAAACTTTTTTGATCAGTCCTAATCTGAGAACACATTTCCCGCTTTTCCAGTTGACGATTGTGATCCTCAATTAGAAAACAGCAAAATGTGTAGGCAGGAAGCAGCCAGGCTTCGAAGCTGCAAGGCTATGCAATGCTAATCAAAGTGGTCAATTGCAACATTCACACTCGCCTCAAACAGACAGAAGTTCTTTCTCCCACCCTGGACATTATTCCACAGGTGTATAACACTCCCTTTCCTAGTTTATTTTATTTTATTTTATTCCTAGTTTATTTTATTTCCTAGTTTATTTATTTTCCTATATAAAACTCTACTTGCTTAGTTTCCAACAGACCCCTCAACCTCTGAGAATGTCTGCCGTAGGTGTGGGCGAAATGTCAGGAGAGAATGCTTCTGGAACATGGCCAGACAGCCCAGAAAACTCATAACAAACCAAATTTTGTAGCAATTGACATTAAAATAAGGATCACAACCAAGGCTTGAGTTTAAATTACAGTAGAGTCTCAGTCATCCAACATAAACAGGCCAGCAGAACGTTGGATAAGAAAATATGTTGGATAATAAGGAGGGATTAAGGAGAAGCCCATTAAACATCAAATTAGGTTATGATTTTACAAATTAAGCACCAAAACATCATGTTAGACAACAAATTTGACAGAAAAAGTAGTTCAATAGCAGTAATGCTATGTAGTAATTACTGAACGTACGAATTTAGCACCAAAATACAGTATCACGATGTATTGAAAACATTGACTACAAAAATGCGTTGGATAATCCAGAACGTTCGATAAGTGAGACTCTACTGTATATAAAACTCCACTGGGCGAAATGTCAGGAGAGAATGCTTCTGGAACATGGCCAGATAGCCTGGAAAACTCACAGCAAACCAAATTTTGTAGCAATTGCCATTAAAATAAGGATCACAACCAAGTCTTGAGTTTAAATTATACTATTTGTTTATATTTATACTCTGAATGTTTAGTTATTATTATTGTCCTGGTTTTAATTCTGCTGATGTGTATTTATTGTTTTATGTAGTTATAATGTTTTGAATTTATTGTTCTGTGTTTTAACTTGTGTTGTTGGACTTGTCCTCATGTGAGCTGCCCAAGTCATTTTGGGGAGATGGAGGTGGGATACAAAAATAAAGTTGTTGCTGCTATTATTATTATTATTATTATTATTATTATTATTACTAGCTGTGCCTGGCCACGCATTGCTGTGGCAAAGTGGTGGTGGTATTGGTTAAAAGTTGTTGTGGAATTTTTATTTGACGTTATTTGTATTTTTTTAATTAATTTTATCGTTTTTATTTATTATATTTTATTATTTTGTTGTATTATTTTTAGTTATTTTGTTGTAGTATTTTATTGTATTAATTTTTTAGTGTTTATTATTATTTTTATTGTATTATTTGTATTTGTATTTATTTTATTTTTTATTATTTTATTAACACTGGGCTCAGTGGGTTGCTAGGAGACCAAGTGGGCGGAGCTTAGCCTTCTAAGTGGCAGCAATTGGATAAAAACAATTATTTCTCTCCCTCTAATTAGGACTTTATTTTTCTTTGCTTTTTGTTGTATCAACCTAGAGGCGTGGATGATGGGTTGTGTTGTCAAATTTCGAGGTTGGGGGGCTTGTAGTTTTGTTGTTTTGTGGGTCGCCGTGATGCCATCACTCTTTTATATATATAGATTATTATTATTATTATTCTACCTATAAGCACACACACACACTTCTAAAATCAACTCAAAATATTATGTTAAGGCCCTTTGGTTATACTGTTTCTATCTGTTTTAGTATCAAAGCTGTATTTTAAAAATATGATTGTTTTAGTATTACTGTAGTATCAATCAGTTGCTATGTCGGGTATGTCTGCTGGTATACATTGTATTTGGTATGATTGCAATGCCAATGGCTTGAAACAAATCATATATGTCTTGACTGCCTTCTTTTCCGACTTTTGTTGCTTCGCTGACATCAAGGCAGCCAAGTTTTTGCTCATATGATCATGTTCCTACACTCTGGACCTTTGGAAAGAAATATTTCCCTAACTTTTGTTAGGGAAAGTTTATTATGCCATGTCTCCATGCTGTGCAGTCCGGGGAGTTATAGTTTCCCAAGGTCCATTTGCACCATGGAATGAATGCTCTTGGACCACACTTTAAATACCATAGCTCCATACTATGCGTTCCTGGGAGTTATAGTTTCACAAGGTCAATACACTTCTCTGGGTGCATTTGCACTGGAGAATAAATGCAGTAGGGACCAATTTTAAATGCCATTATTATTATTATTATTATTATTATTATTATTATTATTATTATATTATGACACAGCAAACAAGGTAGATATGCTGGATTTCGTATCACAATATCACAAGTCGACCACTTCCCAAGTGTCTAGGACTGTGTGATGTATTTTCGGATGATGCGCGCAGATCCCAGCAGGGTGGCCTATTGCAGTTGGCAGATCGTAATTTTGTCAATGTCTATTGTTTCCAAATGCCGGCTGAGATCTTTTGGCACAGCACCCAGTGTGCTCATCACCACCGGGACCACCTGCACTGGTTTCTGCCAGAGTCCTTGAAGTTCAATCTTGAGGTCCTCATAGCGGCTGAGTTTTTCCTGTTTTTTTCCGTCAATGCGACTGTCACCTGGGATGGCGACATCAATGATCCAAACCTTTTTCTTTTCCACAACTGTGATGTCTGGTGTGTTGTGTTTCAGAACTTTGTCTGTCTGGATTCGGAAGTCCCACAATATCTTTGCGTGCTCATTTTCCAAGACTTTTGCAGGTTTGTGATCACACCAGTTCTTTGCTGCTGGGAGGTGGCACTTGAGGCATAAGTTCCAATGAATCATTTGGGCCACATAGTTGTGCCTCTGTTTGTAGTCTGTCTGTGCGATTTTCTTACAGCAGCTGAGGAGATGATCAATGGTTTCATCGGTTTCCTTGCACAGTCTGCATTTTGGGTCATCAGCTGATTTTTCGATCTTGGCCTGAATTGCCTTTGTCCTGATGTCTTGCTCCTGGGCTGCAAGGATCAGGCCTTCTGTCTCCTTATTCAGGGTCCCATTCGTGAGCCAGAGCCAGGTCTTCTCCTTATCAGCTTTTCCTTCAATTTTGTCAAGGAAGTTTGCATGCAATGTTTTGTTGTGCCAGCTGTCAGCTCTAGTTTGTAGTGCGGCTTTCTTGTACTGATTTTTTGTCTGCTTTGAGGAGTTTCTGATTTTTTACTTCAATCAGAGCAGGTTCTTCACTTTGCTTTCCATCTTCTGCCAGGGCATGTTCTTCTTCTTTGACTGCTTCTTTTACTTGTAAGAGTCCTCTGCCCCCTGATCTTCTAGGCAGATATTATTATTATTATTATTATTATTATTATTATTATTATTATTATTATTATTATTATTATTATTATGTCATGTCTCCATGCTGTGCAGTCCTGGGAGTCATAGTTTCCCAAGGTCCATACCCTTCTCTTGGTGCATTTACAATATTGAATGTATGCCCTTGCACCCCACTTTAAACGCCATGGCTCCATGTGATGGAGTCCTCCTGGGAGTTATAGTTTCCCAAGGTCCACACCGTTCTCTGGGAGCATCTACACTGTGGAATGAAAGCGGTTGGACCTTACTTTAAATGCCATCTCTCCATGAGATGGTCTTGGGAATTGCAGTTTCCCAAGGTCAATAAACTTTCTCTGTGTGCATTTACTCTATGGAATGAATGCAGCTGGAGCTTACTTTAAATACCATAGCTCCATACTATGCAGTCCTGGGAGAATAAGAATACAGTAGAGTCTCACTTATCCAACGTTCTAGATTATCCAAAGCATTTTTGTAGTCAATGTTTTCAATACATCGTGATATTTTGGTGCTAAATTCGTAAATATACTAATTACTACATAGCATTACTGCGTATTGAACTACTTTTTTGTCAAATTTGTTGTTAAACATTATATTTTAGTGCTTAATTTGTAAAATCATAACTTAATTTGATGTGTAATAGGCTTTTCCTTAATCCCTCATTATCCAACATATTCACTTATCCAACGTTCTGCTGGCCCGTTTATGTTGGATAAGTGAGACTCTACTGTATTTGCAAATATGTTTTAACATCCATACATCACAGCAAGCCAATAATCCTCATTAAAACAAACCAGAGTGTTCACTAATGGTGTCCATACAAAGTCCAAGGTGCTCAACCCTACCCACAAAATCATCGATTCAGTGCCCTGCTGATCCTTCAAATGGTTTTAAAGCTGATAGTATTCAAAGAGCACACAGACTCACCCCTCCACTTTCAAACTTGACGTTGACAAAAATGTTCTTATTGGGGAACTGGAGCAGAGACCTTCCTCCCAGTCCATTGGCCAAAGGCTCCAGTTGGACTGGGAAGCTGTATTCCATCCAGGCCTTCCAGCTTAGCTGCTGCCGCCGGGCCGCTCTCTCCTCGCAAAAGTGCTGCATTTTGACACGGAAGTCGTCCACTTCCAGATCTCCCAGAGAGTCAAACTCATGCAAACCTGGACAATCAGAAAAATCAACTAGGCAAATAGGTCTCAGGAGACTTTTGAGGTCACTAAGTAGAATCTGTGAACAAGAGAAGCTGACGATCAATCACTCTAAAACCAAAGTGATGGTATTTTCCAAAAGGAAGCAAATACATAAATGGAAATTGGATGGCCACTCAATAGAGCAGTGTCATAGCTTTAAATACCTGGGCATACACTTCTCATATAATGGTAACTGGAAGAGCCATATAGAGAAAGCCATGGAGGTCAGTGAAATCAATCCTAGCCTTTGGGAATGATGTGGAACTGAAAAATATGGATTTTTAGACATATATTGTATGCACATTAGAAGCAGTAAAATGTAGAAAAATCAAACTCTCTCTCTCTGTGTTAGATTTTAGGGATGCACAAGCTGACAGGACAGGGGGGAGAAGGGGGGGCCGGTTATCTAAACATTCCAGTGTGGGTTCGTTCCTGGCACGGCTAAATGGAAGGAGAGCAGACAGGTCAAAGTAGGCCTCTTGATGGATTTCTTTTGGTGTCTGTAGCTTGCTATAAGCTTTTAGGTAGCTTAGATTGGAAAATGCTGATTGTGCATATTTATGCCCATGTATGTAAACATGTGAAGTGACGTACTAATGACGAGATGTATGTAAAAGCATGTTCTTTGTCTGAAAATGTATAAAAGGCGAGTCCACGCCTTGATCGTGGCTCTGGTTTTTCTTTCGGAAGAGATTCCACTTCCAGAGTCTTCAACTGAATATAATAAACCGGACTTTTTGGGCCTCTCAGAAGGATCTCTCTTGTTATCTCTCCCTTCATCTACAACAGGAAAACAAAGGGAGGCTCCTTGGTATGTCCCACAGTAAAGATTTTTGCTGCTAAGATTTTACCTCAGCTGTTATACGAAGCAGAAATTTGGGGACAGGGTAATACAAAACAGGTTGGATGTATTCAGAATAAGTTTGCAAGAGCTCTTTTAGCCCTTCCCCCTGGGACTCCAGCTGCCTTGTTAAGGCTTGAATTGGATCTTCCCTCACTTAAGGCCAGAATGCATAAGCTTAACATTTCATACGGGAAGAGACTTCTGGGAATGGAGGACGGGAGTATAACAAAGCAATGCATGATGGAGCAGTATAAGCGAAGAGGATGGGTTCAATACTGGCAAGCCTTGCTACATCAGTATTTTGATGGGTCAACAACAACTCTAATGCATCTGGACAAGAAGGCGATTAGAGACAAAATCTTTGAGATGGATGCAGCTGACAACCTGCAGATTAGTAAACAGCAAGGTTTCTCTACCTGGTATCCCCGACTAAAGAGTGACCAATATTGTCAGCAATATTTTCAAGACCTAATGTCTGCAGTCCTGAGGAAAGCATTTACAGCCCTGCGCTTCCAAACAATGCCATCAAACTGGCTAGAGGGAAGATACAGAGGGATCCCCCATGTCCAACGACTTTGCATTTGTGGCACGGGGGAAAAAGAAGATCTAACTCACTATCTGCTACACTGCCCCTTGTATAATGTGTTGAAATGGGAATGACTGTATATAGAGTTGTTTAAATGTAATTGAGTTATAGTGTTGCAATGTGAGCTGGAGATTGCATCATGCACTGTCTGCTGTCCACTATGTGAGTGTGTAAAGAGTTAACTGTGTATTGCATCAGACAGCAGAGGTGGTTATAAATAGCTCCCTGTGTTATCTGTTCGCTCTCTGCTCTCTGCTCTCTGCACTCTGTCTGTATATATCGTCTTGAGAGTTTTTCCGTTTGTTAGTAAACCTTTTGTAGATAGCCAAACAGGCTTCAGCCTCTTTATTGGTGCCAGTGATTCTTCGTTGATCTTCCGCTACATGTGTGTTTATCCAAACTGCGCGCTTTGACATAATGATCTTAGGAAAAATCTCCTGGAAACACTCTTGGAAGAAAGGGCAGCATGGCAACAATCTGCTGTGATCTGCGACTTGCTAGCAGCTTATTCCAAAAATATAACACTAAAGGTTGCCACATTTGCAATTGCAGCCCAAAAGATCAGAGGTAAGGTAGCAAAATCCATATTTGAGGTCAGAAATGGAAATGGTGATGGTTTGGGATGATACAAATCAGACACTAAAAGGACAATGGGTTCCCCTAAACTATGAAGACCAAAATCCACTGCTTGTGGTGATATGAAAATAATCAAACAAACTCAATGTATATCCAAAAATCAATGTCTATCCAAAAAACAGGACTGTCCCAATCGCATATAAGTAGAAATCAGCAGTTCTTCTCTTGAAGTATAAGGACAAGTTTTTCATGTGAGTAAATGTCCTGTTCTTTATTGTCTGAGTAGACTCCAGTTTCCATATAACTTGACTCAAACCTGCAACCGGTTTCGACTCACAGGAGTCTTCGTCAGGTGGTTGGCTTTACCTCCATGTATTTTGAACCAATAAAGATATCATCATCACCTGATCAATGGATTAACTGTATAAGTAACTAGCTGCTTAGAACTGGATTTTATGAGGCCCCTTCTACACAGCTGGATAAAATGCACATTGAAGTGGATTATATGGCAGTGTGGAGTCCAGATAATCCAGGTCAAAGCAGATAATATAAGATTATAAATGGGTTATATAGCTGTGTGGAAGGACCTTGAGTCTACACTGCCATATAATTCAGTTCAAATAAGATAATCTGTATTTTATAGGCAGTGTGGAAGAGGCCGAAGTGAGGCCTAACTCTGCCTGTCCCCTGGGCTGAGTGGGTTGCTAGGAGACCAAGTGGGCGGAGCTTAGCCTTCTAACTGGCAGCAATTGGAAAAAAAACAATTCTTCCTCTCCCTCTAATTAGGACTTTATATTTCTTTTCTTTTTGTTGTATGAACGTAGAGGCATGCATGAGGGGTTTTGCTGCCAAGTTTAGTGTTTCTGGGATGTGTAGTTTTGTTGTTTTGTCCCAGGCCGAAATGTCATTACCCTTTTATATACATAGACTAGCTGTGCCCAGCCACACGTTGCTGTGGCGAAGTATGGTGGTATGGGAAATAAAGTATTGAGGAATTGGTGGTAGTTAAGGTAAAGGGTAAAGGTTTTTCCCTGACATTGTCCATTATAAATGGGTTATATGGCTGTGTGGAAGGGCCTTGAGTCTACACTGCCATATAATCCAGTTAAAATCAGATAATCTGTATTTTATAGGCAGTGTGGAAGAGGCCTAAGTGAGGCCTAACTCTGCCCTTCCCCTGGTCTGAGTGGGTTGCTAGGAGACCAAGTGGGCGGAGCTTAGCTTTCTAACTGGCAGCAATTGGATAAAAACAATTATTCCTCTCCCTCTAATTAGGACTTTATTTTCTTTTTGTTGTATGAACGTAGAGGCATGGATGAGGGGTTGTGCTGCCAAGTTTAGTGTTTCTGGGATGTGTAGTTTTGTTGTTTTGTCCTAGGCCGAAATTTCATTACCTTTTTATATATATAGATTGTATGAGCCATTTCCACCCTATACTCGCCACAGAATAAAACTCCTTGCAGAGTACATGGGGCAATAAAGACAAGCTGTGAGTATTATAGTCATTTTTTGGGTTCACTGAATTTGTATTCTATATATGTTCTATTATTCATGTCATGATGTAATACTACCTTTAGCCACTATCTATGTCCCCTTAGGATCCACCTACCCAGAAAATTGATGGTGAACTTCTCACCTTAAAAGTTGAACCTTTTCTGTTTATTTAAGTAATCTTTTTTGTAAACTTTCTTTACAAATTGCTGGTTTGCAAGTATATATTTATGATGTGTATTATTTGTAGACCCAACCGCCTGACGAAGACTCCTGTGAGTCGAAACCGGTTGCAGGTTTGAGTCAAGTTATATGGAAACTGGAGTCTACTCATATATAATAAAGAACAGGACATTTACTCACATGAAAAACTTGTCCTTATACTTCAAGAGAAGAACTGCTGATTTCTACTTATATGCGATTGGGACAGTCCTGTTTTTTGGATAGACATTGATTTTTGGATATACATTGAGTTTGTTTGATTATTTTCATATCACCACAAGCAGTGTATTTTGGTCTTCACAAATCAGACACTGTCATTGTTATGTTGCTGCTATCATAATTTTAAAGAGCTAGTTTTAATTTTTGAATAAGTTTTAATGTTTTTATTGGAAAGTGTTTATAAAGGTTGTATATTACTGATGTCATGGCCTATGGCTAGAACAATAAACAATTCATTCATTCCTGCTTCTTGGCAGGGGGTTGGACTGGATGGCCCATGAGGTCTCTTCCAACTCTACTATTCTATGATTCTATGATTCTATAGACTAGGGGAGCCTGATGGCGCAGAACACGCCCACTCACCTTTGCCGATAAGGAGGCTGATCTGAGAACTGATCAGCTTTTTGACCCGGTCGCCTTCACGGGCCACGAGCCGCAGGACTGGCAAGAATGGCTGGATGTCGCAGAGGCGCCGCTGCTCGTCTTCCAGCTCTTGCCGCTCGGCCGTCTGGTTGATGCAGGTGAAGACGTACGACTCTGGGTCACTGAGCATGTGGAAGAAGGGCTCGCATTGGGCATGGTGCCAGACCAGCTGGAGACAAAATTGACAAAATAAAATCAATTTATTTAGGCAGCTCAAAGATGGTGCACTCCAATTACTGTGTTCCCTCACTACACTTTTCACGGATTCACTGTTTCGCAGTTTTTCAATAAACTCTAAGACTATTATAAATCACTAGCTGTGCCCGGCCACGCGTTGCTGTGGCAAAGTATGGTGGTATGGGAAATAAAGTATTGAGGAATTGTTGGTAGTTAAGGTAAAGCACGGGGCTGTGGCGCAGACTGGAGAGCAATGAGTCACTGACCAGGAGGTCATAAGTTCGAGGCCCGCTCGGAGCTATGTTGTTCGTCTTTGTCCTGTGTTAAAAAGGCATTGAATGTTTGCCTAATATGTGTAATGTGATCCGCCCTGAGTCCCCTTCGGGGTGAGAAGGGCGGAATATAAATGATGTAAATAAATAAATAAATAAATAAAGGGTAAAAGTGTGGAGTCCAGGTAATCCAGTTAAAGCACATAATATAACATTATAAATGGGTAACATAGCTGTGTGGAAGGGCCTTGAGTCTACACTGCCATCTAATCCAGTTAAAATCTGATAATCTGTATTTTATAGGCAGTGTGGAAGAGGCCTAAGTGAGGCCTAACTCTGCCTGTGCCCTGGGCTGAGTGGGTTGCTAGGAGACCAAGTGGGCGGAGCTTAGCCTTCTAACTGGCAGCAATTGGATAAAAACAATTCTTCCTCTCCCTCTAATTAGGACTTTATTTTTCTTTTCTTTTTGTTGTATCAACCTAGAGGCGTGGATGATGGGTTGTGTTGTCAATTTTTGAGGTTGTGGGGTGTTTAGTTTTGTTGTTTTGGCGGTCGCCAGGATTCCATCACTCTTTTATATATATAGACTAGCTGTGCCCGGCCATGCGTTGCTGTGGCAAAGTATGGTGGAATGGGAAATAAAGTATTGAGAAATTGGTGGTAGTTAAGGTAAAGGGTAAAGGTTTTCCCCTGACGTTAAGTCCAGTCATGTCTGACTCTGGGGGTTGATGCTCATCTCCATTTCTAAGCCGAAGAGCTGGTGTTGTCCGTAGACACCTCCAAGGTCATATGGGATGACTGCATGGAGCGCCGTTACCTTCCTGCCGGAGCAGTACCTATTGATTCACTCACATTTGCATGTTTTCGAACTTCTGGGTTGGCAGAAGCTGGGGCTAACAGTGGGGGCTCTCTCCGCTCCGCCAATTCAAACCTGCGACCTTTCAGTCCAGAAGTTCAGCAGCATAGCGCTTTAACACGCTGCGCCATCAGGGGATATTATTTGCTAAAGGTTGTGAATATACAATATTTCTGATTTTTTTGTCTGTGTTAGCTGGCCCTGATTGTTTCCTTTGTGGAATTTGCAATTTCCCTGCTTTCAGAGTTTTGCTCTTTATATACTGTCCTGGTTTTAGAGATTATATTGTTCTGTATTATTCCATCACAGTAATTATTTCATGTTAAAGTAGAATCTCACTTATCCAACATTCACTTATCCAATGTTCTGGATTATCCAACGCAGTCTGTCTTTTAGTAGTCAATGTTTTTGTAGTCAATGTTTTAAATTCATTGTGATATTTTGGTGGTAAATTTGTAAATACAGTAATTACAACATAGCATTACTGTGTATTGAACTACTTTTTCTGTCAAATTTGTTGTATAACATGATGTTTGGGTGCTTAATTTGTAAAATCATAACCTAATTTAATGTTTAATAGGCTTTTCCTTAATCTCTCCTTGTTATCCAACATATTCGCTTATCCAACGTTCTGCTGGCCCGTTTATGTTGGATAAGTGAGACTCTACTGTAATCATATTTTTGCTCCTTGAAAGATTGTTGTTAAAAGGAAGGAAAAAGTGCCAAAGTTTCTGAAGGAAAGCAGCTTCTTAATGAAACAATTTGTACAATTTCTGGCTTTCCTTTATGAATGAGCCAGGAAATGTCATCTTAAAAAAACTCAAGTGTGTTAAGCAACCCAACAAAAAAAAATATGGAGAAGGCTTTTGTTCGGGTTTGTTTAACAGTTGAAAAATATTGTTTTAAAAACCACAATTGCTGTTCCAGAGCCAGGAATTGGAGAAAGCGAAACTAATAACTTTATTCCTCCTTTTGATCTTGCAAAGAGAAGAAAGGCAAGCACAATACTCTAAAAACTCAGGAAGCTTAGCCGCATCAAGGCTGAAATCCATGGAAGCATTACATCCAAGTCCAAACAAAACTGACCAGACTGAACAAGCTAAGGACAAGATAGTTTAAAGCAAAGACGTCAAGTCATTCTGATTATGATGATATGTATTTATATTTTGCTTCCTCTCTTTCAAAAGAGACTCAAAAGGGCTAACGTTAAAAACCATACACAAACATTAAAATAAAACAAAGTTTCTGGAGTATTAACAACTACTTTCCAAGTAAGTATGGTATACAGGAACAAAACTATTTTCAAATTTTGTTACATGGTTTAACAAAATAATAATAATAATAAGCACAGCAGACAAAAAACCAGTACAAGAAAGCCACACTACAAACTAGAGCTGACAGCTGGCACAACAAAACATTCCATGGAAAGTTCCTTGACAAAATTGAAGGAAAAGCTGATAAGGAGAAGACCTGGCTCTGGCTCACGAATGGGACCCTGAAGAAGGAGACAGAAGGCCTGATCCTTGCAGCCCAGGAGCAAGACATCAGGACAAAGGCAATTCAGGCCAAGATCGAAAAATCAGCTAATGACCCAAAATGCAGACTCTGCAAGGAAACCGACGAAACCATTGATCATATCCTCAGCTGCTGTAAGAAAATTGCACAGACAGACTACAAACAGAGGCACAACTATGTGGCCCAAATGATTCATTGGAACTTATGCCTCAAGTACCATTTCCCAGCAGCAAAGAACTGGTGGGATCACAAACCTGCAAAAGTATTGGAAAATGAGCACGCAAAAATACTGTAGGACAGGGGTCCCCAAACTAAGGCCCGGGGGCCAGATGTGGCCCTCCGAGGTCATTTACCTGGCCCCTGCCCTCAGTTTTATAATATAATATATTGTATATACATATAATATTGATAATATTATTATAATGTAATACAATATAACAGTAATAATAATACCATATAATAATATTAATTATATATTCTATATTACATATAATATTACTAATAATATTACAGTACAGTAGTATATAATGCTAATATTGTGCTATGCTAATAATATAATATATTGTATGTACATATAATTTGTAAGCCACTCTGTGTCCCCTTTGGGGTGAGAAGGGTGTGATACAATTGTAGTAAATAAATGCAGTAAATAAATAAATAATAAATAAATATATTTTAGACTTAGGCTCGCCCAATGACTTGAAGGCACACAACAACAACAACAACAACAACAACAACAACAATCCTAACTAACTTGACTATCTCATTGGCCAGAATCAGGAGCACACTTCCCATTGAAATCCTGATAAATGTATGTTGGGTTAAAATTGCTTTTATTTTCAAATATTGTATTGTTCTTTCATTGTTCTTGTTGTTGTTTTTACACTACAAATAAGACATGTGCAGTGTGCATTGGAATTTGTATTTTTTTTTTCAAATGATAATCCGGCCCCTCAACAGTCTGAAGGATTGTGGACCGGCCCTCGGATTAAAAAGTTTGAGGACCCCTGCTGTAGGACTTCCAAATCCAGACTGACAAAGTTCTGGAACACAACACACCAGACATCACAGTTGTGGAAAAGAAAAAGGTTTGGATCATTGATGTTGCCATCCCAGGTGACAGTCGCATTGACGAAAAACAACAGGAAAAACTCAGCCGCTATCAGGACCTCAAGATTGAACTTCAAAGACTCAGGCAGAAACCAGTGCAGGTGGTCCCGATGGTGATGGGCACACTGGGTGCCGTGCCAAAAGATCTCAGCCAGCATTTGGAAACAATAGACATTGACAAAATTACAATCTGCCAGCTGCAAAAGGCCTCCCTGCTGGGATCTGCGTGCATCATCCGAAAATACATCACACAGTCCTAGACACTTGGGAAGTGTTCGACTTGTGATTTTGTGATACGAAATCCAGCATATCTAGCTTGTTTGCTGTGTAATAATAATAATAATAATAATAATAATAATAATAATAATAATACATCACACAGTCCTAGACACTTGGGAAGTGTTCGACTTGTGATTTTGTGATATGAAATCCAGCATGTCTATCTTGTTTGCTGTGTAATAATAAAATAATAATAATAATAATAATAATAATAATTATTATTATTATTATTTATTTATTAGCAACATTTGTATCTCGCCCTCACCCCAAAGGGGACTCAGGGCAGCTTAAAAGTTATATATACATACAATATATTATATTATTGGTATAGCACAATATAAGCACTATATAAGCATTATATATTATTACGGTATATCTATCTAAGTATCTATATATATAAAAGGATAATGAAATTTCGGCCTAGGACAAAACATCAAAACTACACATCCCAGAAACACTAAACTTGGCAGCACAACCCCTCATTCACACAACAAACAGCTCCAGGTACTCCAGAAACCGGCCAGGCTTTGAGACTGCAAGGCTATTCACTGCTATTCCACCTGGCCAACAAAGGATTCCCATAAGCCGGGCAAAGCTAGTTGTACTATATATTGCAATATTATTAGTAATATTACATGTAATATAAATATACAATATCCTACGTCTTCGCTCCCAAAGGAGAGATTGGCGGAGACAAGAGACAGAGCCTTCTCGGTACTATGTTTTTAAAGGCATTGCCTAGGTAGAGTCCCCTCCGGGGTTGACAAAGGTGGGATAAAAAAGCCGTAAATAAATGAATAAATAACATTAAAAATAATCTAATATGTAACTTAAAACACAAAGTATACAAACATTGTGTTATCTCTGGCTGACATCACTCTTGTTAATGTTTGATGGTGGAAAGTCCAGCATTTCCCTGTATCTATAGGGCTCACTGTATATACTCGAGTATAAGCCTAGTTTTTCAGCCCTTTTTTTAAGACCGAAAAAGCCCCCCTTGGCTTATACTCGGGTGAGGGTCCTGGTTGGCTTATATTTGGGTCAGCTTATACTCGAGAATATATGGTACATTTATTATTTTTCTCTATTATTATTGGTATTATTACAGTTATGATTTTTCTCTATTATTGTTGCTACTATTACATTTATTTTACTCTATTTTTATTATTAATGCATTTATTATTTCACTCTGATATTATTATTATTATTGTTGCATTTATTATTTTACTCTTTTACATGTATTATTTTCCTGTATTTATTATTATTATTATTACATGTATTATTTTACTCTATTCTTATTAAAAGGATACATAAGCACATTGACATTGAAGAAGATGAGAATAATGATTTGAACAGAGTTGGACAGTCTTATCTTACATCTGAGCTTTATGTAAATATTCAAAAACATTTAACCTACTGATGCCTCAATTCATGTAATTTTATTGGTATCTGTTTTTATTTCTGAAAATTACCACTCTCGGCTTATACTGGAGTCAATGTTTTCCCAGTTTTTTTGTGGTAAAATTAGGTGCCTCAGCTTATATTCGGGTCAGCTTATACTCAAGTATATACGGTATGTTCCTGGATCTCGCATGGATATGTGAAACCATGGATAAAAGCAAACCCTATTGAGATGAGGGACCTCCAGCTCAAGAATATCATTGACTCATGCTGGAGGACTGAGGATAGGATGAGAGCAGGCATATTTGGCCAGAAATTGATAAATGTAACCGAGGATATCGGTCCCACAAATATAAGGGTCGTTGTATGTTTTCCGGGCTGTATGGACATTTATTTATTTATTTACAGTATTTATATTCTGCCCTTCTCACCCCAAAGGGGACTCAGGGCCGATTACAATGAACACATATATGCCAACAGACAAACAACATATATAGACAGACACAGAGGCATTTAACATTTTTTTCCAGCTTCACGATTCCGGCCACAGGGGGAACTGTTGCTTCACCGTCCACTAGTGGCTGTACTTCCTAATTCCTTTCCTCATGTTTTGCTGGCAGTTTTATGATGTTGTAAATTAGTTAAATTAGCCTCCCGCATAAAGCGTACCTAAATTTCCCTACTTGACAGATGCAACTGTCTTTCGGGGCTGCATAGGTCAACAGCAAGCCGGGCTATTTAATGCTTGGGGGCTTAACCCGACCCGGGCTTCGAACTCATGACCTCTTGGTCAGTAGTGATTTATTGCAGCTGGTTACTAGCCAGCTGCGCCACAGCCCGGCCCTAAGCCCGGTTCCAGAAGTATTCTCTCCTGACGTTTCGCCCACATCTATGCCAGGCATCCTCAGAGGTTGTGAGGTATGGGTTGTTCTTGACCATTGTAAGGCGGCTTAGCTGACAAAATGAGGTACTTTAGGAAAGTACAAATGGAGATGCTGGGACATTGAAACTGGGAATCATAACTGGGAAAGATACAATAGGTGTTGCTTTAAAAAAAAAATCTTGTTTGCATTGAAGGAATTGTTTTCAAGCTGCCTGGTGTCTCATCTAGTTTTCCCTGAAGGAATCTACCAAGAAAGCCTCCACCCAACTAGTGCCCTTATCAGCGATCTGACATGCACTCAAGGGGCTGAAAAGAGGATCTTTTTCAAAAGGGGAAGCACAAAACCCGTTATAAACGAGGTCAAACACCACTTCCCAGAGGCTGATGAACCAACAGTTTTATCTGGATGTAGTGAAGGGATGTTTTCATTCAAAATAACAGAGTCAAAAAACATGGGAGAGGTTCCAGAAACCACTACAACCCCAATGAACGATTCACCTGGCCCAAATTTGGCCCACACAGACTCCCTATTACACACTATGTCCTGATGTGTGTTGGGGGAGGATGGGCCACAGATGATGGGATTTTCAGTACCTTCACCCACTTCCACAGATCACTGCGACCTCCACAAATGACGGCACTGGACCAAACTTGAGGCACAAAACCCCCACGACCACAGAACATACTGGAGGGGTTTGGGGAACTGACCCACCCACATGGGAGTTGTAGTAACCCTGCACCCAGTTGTAGTAACCCTGCAACTCCACCAGTGACTGATCTGGAACAAACTTCGAACACAGAACGCTGGTGACCACCAAAACATGGAGGTGTTTGTGGGGGGATCGATCCACCCGTGTATGAGTTGTAGTTCACCCTGCACTTTGAACCCCACCAATGTCAGATCTGGACCAAACATGGCACACAGAACCCTGGTGACCAACAGAACATACACTACACTGAAGACATAAAGATGCTCAAATGTGATGATTCCTTTGAAGATTCAGTAAAAGGTTCTTTTTCTAACTTTTAAAGCCCTACACCAACCATTGTGGTCATTCATATCACAATCAGTGATGATGATTATGATGATGATGATACGTAGTTTTAGAAGTGGTAATAATAATAATTAGAAGTGGTAATAATAATAATAATAATAATAATAATAATTTTAATCTGAAGCGTATCTTGTTTGCTGTGTCATACAACGTCGTTGTGTCAATAATAATAATAATAATAATAATAATAATAATAAGACTGTGCAAGGAAGCTGACGAAACTATTGATCATATCCTCAGCTGCTGAAAAGCAAAGTGAAGAACCTGCTATGATTGAAGTCAAAAATCAGAAACTCCTCAAAGCACAGCAGACAAAAAACCAGTACAAGAAAACCACACTACAAACTAGAGCTGACAGCTGGCGCAACAAAAAATTGCATGGAAAGTTCCTTGACAAAATTGAAGGAAAAGCTGATAAGGAGAAGACCTGGCTCTGGCTCACGAATGGGACCCTGAAGAAGGAGACAGAAGGCCTGATCCTTGCAGCCCAGGAGCAAGACATCAGGACAAAGGCAATTCAGGCCAAGATCGAAAAATCAGCTGATGACCCAAAATGCAGACTGTGCAAGGAAACCGACAAAAACATTGATCATATCCTCAGCTGCTGTAAGAAAATCGCACAGACAGACTACAAACAGAGGCACAACTATGTGGCCCAAATGATTCATTGGAACTTATGCCTCAAGTACCACCTCCCAGCAGCAAAGACCTGGTGGGATCACAAACCTGCAAAAGTATTGGAAAATGAGCATGCAAAGATACTGTGGGACTTCCGAATCCAGACTGACAAAGTTCTGGAACACAACACACCAGACATCACAGTTGTGGAAAAGAAAAAGGTTTGGATCATTAATGTCGCCATCCCAGGTGACAGTTGCATTGACGAAAAACAACAGGAAAAACTCAGCCGCTATCAGGACCTCAAGATTGAACTGCAAAGACTCTGGCAGAAACCAGTGCAGGTGGTCCCGGTGGTGATGGGCACATTGGGTGCCGTCCCAAAAGATCTCAGCCGGCATTTGGAAACAATAGACATTGACAACATTACGATCTGCCAACTGCAAAAGGCCACCCGACTGGGATCTGCATGCTTCATCCGAAAATACATCACACAGTCCTAGACACTTGGGAAGTGTTCGACTTGTGATTTTGTGATACGAAATCCAGCATATCTGTCTTGTTTGATGTCATAATAAAATAATAATAATAATAATAATAATAAAAAATAAGTCCTAGACACTTGGGAAGTGTTTGACTTGTGATTTTGTGACACGAAATCCGGCATATGTATCTTGTTTGCTGTGTCATAATAATAATAATAATAATAATAATAATAATAATAATAATAATAATAATAAATAAGTCCTAGACACTTGGGAAGTGTTTGACTTGTGATTTTGTGATACGAAATCCGGCATATCTATCTTGTTTGCTGTGTCATAACCATATAGTTTTACTTTGCTTAATAATGTGTTATTATGTTGCTACGTAATGTTTGTGTTGTTTTTATGATTGGAAACCACCCTGAGTCCCATCCGGGAGATAGGGCGGTATATAAATAAAGTATTATTATTATTATTATTATTATTATTATTATTATTATTATTATTATTATTATTATTATTAATTGTGGCTGGTTAGCAAGCCAGGCCTTGTTCACAGAGGCAGACCGACGTATCACAAGACAGATTTCAGTAAACACAATGCTGAGTTCGGCAAATCCATGGAGACAGACGAGCAAAGAGTCTCTGTACCTGTTTGATGGTGCCCAGGGTTGCATTGCAGGAAACGGAGAGAGTCAAGTAAATGCCGGTGGGCAAGAGGAAGTCCACTTGGATGCTCTGGTTGGCTTCTTTGGACCAAAATTCGACCGGACAATAAATCCCAGGCAGCATCCTGTTTGGTGATCAGCAACAACCTGCAAACAAAGAGAAACAAGAGGAGAAAACCTCAGTCTACATCCCTACAAAGTCTATATATTTGTGTGACATTTCAATAAAAATTAAGACTAGATACTCTTTAAAAAATATTAAAATTGACAGGCTTTGGAGAGTCAAGATTTCTTGAAGAGGTTAACTTTCTGAAAACCTCAGAGAGACATAAATACTGTAGTCAGAAAAACATCCTTTGGAGGGGAAATCCAGTTTAAGCGTCTTCCTCTCTTCTCAAGAAAACACAAAAGCAACAGGTAAAGCTCCTTGCCATTATGGAAGCTCTGTAGCAGAAGGAGAAGCTGCCATTTGTTTTTTTAAATCTACAATGTGCCAAAGCAGAAAAAGAAGAAATGCAGCTTGGATCTTTGAAGTGAAGTCAGCGTCGGCAGCCTGTCTTTCTGTCTTGCTTGCTTATCTGCCTCTGAGTGTGTGACATTTCCTCGCTGCATAACCGAAAGGGAGCAAAGATTCCCAGAAACGCAAGCTGTGACAGATATTTGTTTTTTCCTGTGTCGTCGTATGTGTGTGTGTGTGTGTTTATCTGTCAATCCTGTGCGGTATCACTGTTAAGTCCAGATGCGCTCACCACAAAACCACATGCACAAGTTCCTAGGAAGAAAGGGAAAGGGAAGCCAAGGAGGCTTTGCATGAAATAAAAAGGGTTTTGTTTGGCAGCCACTCACAACTGATGCACACAGACAGATAGATATGCTTTCTGCAAAAAAGATAATGTTCACGCACTGGAACAACATGTAACTGTTGCCTTCCACTGAACCAGAACCTCATGCATTTCAAGAGTTATTTTTGGACTACAAAGTCAATTAGGTTCGCCTTGTGCCACACTGAAAGAACAGAGGTTCAAACAATGTAACTTTCTGAAAATTTAGGGATGTTTGCTATCACATGGAGCCCACAATAGCACAGATTAAACCGCTGAGCTGCGGAACTTGCTGAACGAAAGGTCGGCGGTTCGAATGTGGGGAGCGGATGAGCTCCTGCTGCTAGCTCCAGCTCCTGCCAACCTACCCTGTTTCCCCGAAAATAATATTAATTTTTGCTCCCAAAGATGCACTAGGTCTTATTTTCAGGGGTTGTCTTATTTTCCCACAAAGATGAATTCACATTTATGGTTGAATTTTTAAAAATGAAAATTTATTATCTACTATACCAGGGGTCCCAAACTTTTAAAGCAGAGGGCTGGTCCACAATCTCTCAGACTGTTGAGGGGCTGAATTATCATTTGGGGGAAAAAATACAAACAAATTCCTATGCACACTGCACATGTCTTATTTGTAGTGCAAAACAACAACAATGAAAGAACAATACAGTATTTTAAAATGAAAACAATTGTAACCAACATAAACCTATCAGGATTTCAATGGGAAGTGTGGACCTGCTTCTGGCCAATGAGATAGTTAAGTTAATTAGGATTGTTGTTGTGTCATTTCAGACTTTGGGTGAGCCTAAGTCTAAAATTGGAGCCTCCGGTGGCTCAGTGTGTTAAAGCACTGAGCTGTGAAATTGCAGGCTGAAAAGTCCCAGATTCAAACCCGGGGAGCAGAGTGAGCGCCCGCTGTTAGCTCCAGCTTCTGCCAACCTAGCAGTTTGGAAACATGCAAATGTGAGTAGATCAATAGGTACCGCTCTGGCGGGAAAATAACGGCGTTCCATGCAGTCATGCCAGCCACATGACCTTGGAGGTGTCTACGGACAACGCTGGCTCTTCGGCTTAGACATGGAGATGAGCACCAATCCCCAGAGTTGGACACAACTGGACTTAACATCAGGGGAAACCTTTACCTTTATCTTTTAAGTCTAAAATTATTTATTGATTCATTTACTACATTTATTTATTACATTTATATCCTGCCCTTCTCACCCCGAAGGGGACTCAGAGCAGCTATATGTACATACAATACATTATATTATTAGCATAGCACAATATTAGCATTATATATTACTATATTGAACTATACCACTATACTGTAATATTATATGTAATATATAACATATCATTAATATTATTATATGGTATTATTAGTATTATATTGTATAACATTATAATATTATTATCAATATTACTAGCTGTGCCCGGCCACGCGTTGCTGTGGCGAAGTCTGGTGGTATGGGAGATAAAGTATTGAGGAATTGGTGGTAGTTAAGGTCAAGGGTAAAGGTTTTCCCCAGACATTAAGTCCAGTCGTGTCTGACTCTGGGGGTTGGTGCTCATCTCCATTTCTAAGCCGAAGAGCCGGCGTTGTCCGTAGACTCCTCCAAGGTCATATGGAATGACTACATGGAGCGGCGTTACCTTCCCGCCGGAGCAGTACCTATTGATGCACTCACATTTGCATGTTTTCAAACTTCTGGGTTGGCAGAAGCTGGGGCTAACAGTGGGGGCTCTCTCCGCTCCCCCAATTCAAACCTGTGGTCTTTCGGTCCAGAAGTTCAGCAGCTCAGCGCTTTAACACGCTGCGCCATCAGGGGATATTATTTCCTAAAGGTTGTGAATATACAATATTTCTGATTGGTTTTTTTTGTTTGTTGGAGGCAAGTATGAATGCTGCAATTAGGAAAAATGATTAGGATGTAATGGCCTTGCAGCTTTAAAGCCTGGCTGTTTCCTCCCTGAGTGAATTTTTTGTTGGGAGGTGTTAGCTGGCCCTGATTGTTTCCTGTCTGGAATTCCCTTGTTTTCAGAGTGGTGTTGTTTGTGATATTTTATGTGCTTCTACTGTCTGTGGCCCTGAGAAAACAGGATTTGCCAGACTTTGATGATGGGAATACTTTGTTGGGAGGTGTTAGCTGGCCCTGATTGTTTCCTGTGTGGAATTCCCCTGTTTATTTACTGTCCTGGTTTTAGAGATTATATTGTTCTGCATTATTCTATCCCAGTAATTATTTCATATTAAAGAAGAATCTCACTTATCCAACATTCGCTTATACAATGTTCTGGATTATCCAATGCAGTCTGCCTTTTCATAATCAATGTTTTTGTAGTCAGTGTTTTAAATTCATTGTGATATTTTAGTGGTAAATTTGTAAATACAGTACAGTAGAGTCTCACTTATCCAACATAAACGGGCCGGCAGAACGTTGGATAAGCGAATATGTTGGATAATGAGGAATTAAGGATAACCCTATTAAACATCAAATTAAGTTATGATTTTACAAATTAAGCACCAAAACATCATGTTAGACAACAAATTTGTCAGAAAAAGTAGTTCAGTACACAGTAATGCTATATAGTAATTACTGTATTTATGAATTTAGCACCAAAATATCACGATATATTGAAAGCATTGACTACAAAAATGCGTTGGATAATCCAGAACGTTGGATAAGCGAGTCTTGGATAAGTGAGACTCTACTGTAAATACTACATAGCATTACTGCGCATGGAACTACCTTTTCTGTCAAATTTGTTGTATAATATGATGTTTTGGTGCTTAATTTGTATAACGATTACCTAATTTGATGTTTAATTGGCTTATCCTGAATCCCTTCTTATTATCCAACATATTCACTTATCCTGCCGGCCTGTTTACGTTGGATAAGTGAGACTCTACTGTATATTTCTAATCTTATATTCTCTGCTCAGAACTGGATTATATGAGGCCCCTTCTTCACAGCTGTATAAAATGCACACTGAAGTGGATTATATGGTAGTGTGGAGTCAAGATAATCCAGTGCAAAGCAGATAATATAAGATTATAAATGGGTTATATAGCTGTGTGGAAGGGCCTTGAGTCTACACTGCCATATAATCCAGTGCAAATTAGATAATCTGTGGAAGAAGTCTAAGTGAGGCCTAAATCTGCCTGTCCCCTAACTGAAACCTGGCTGTCCCTTGGTTGCTAGGCAACCAAGTGGACAGAGATTAGCCCTCTAAACTGGCAGCAATTGGATAAAAAAAATTATTGCTCTCCCTCTAATTAGGACTTTATTTTTCTTTTCTTTTTGTTGTATCAACCTTGAGGCGTGGATGATGGGTTGTGTTGTCAAATTTTGAGGTTGGGGGGCCTGTACTTTTGTTGTTTTGTGAATTGCCGTGATGCCATCACTCTTTTATATATATAGATTTGTATAACACAATATATTATATTATTAAAAATGATATAAAAATATTATATTATAAAACTGAGGGCAGGGGCCAGGTCAATGACCTTGGAGGGCCGCATCCGGCCCCCGGGCCTTAGTTTGGGGACCCCTGTACTATACAGTAGTTGTCATCACCAAATAGCATAACCAAACTGTGAATCCTTTCAAGAATTTCTATATTATATTTTATTGCTTTACTGTTTTAAAATTACTGGGGCCAGGCTGTGACACAGCTGGCTAGTAACCACTACTACTATAAATCACTACTGACCAAGAGGTCATGAGTTCGAAGCCCGGGTCGGGTTAAGCCTCCAACCATTAATAGCCCCGGCTAGCTGTTGACCTACATAAACGGGCTGGCAGAATGCTGGATAAGCGAAAATGTTGGATAATAAGGAGGGATTAAAGAAAAGCCTATTAAACGTCAAATTATGTTATGATTTCACAAATTAAGCATCAAAACGTCGACAGTAGAGTCTCACTTATCCAAGCTAAATGGGCCGGCAGAAGCTTGGATAAGCGAATATCTTGGATAATAAGGATTAAGGAAAAGCCTATTAAACATCAAATTCGGTTATGATTTTACAAATTAAGCACCAAAACATCATGCTATACAACAAATTTGACAGAAAAAGTAGTTCAATAGACAGTAATGCTATGTAGTAATTACTGTATTTACGAATTTAGCACCAAAATATCACGATATATTGAAAACATTGACTACAAAAATGGCTTGGATTATCCAGAAGCTTGGATAAGCGAGGCTTGGATTAGTGAGACTCTACTGTATTCACTTATCCAAGCTTCTGCTGGCCCGTTTAGCTTGGATAAGTGAGAATCTATTGTAATAATAAACTTTATTTATACCCCGCCAGCATCTCCTTGCTTAAAGCTACGGACAATGTGGTTGCTGTTGCCCGTTTTTGGTCTGAAACTATTTAGTTGCTTGCGATTTCCTTTTTTTTGTCATCATTTTAAAATGTATTTGTTATGCAATGCTTTTGACACGAAATAAATAAAGCATCTCCTGGATCTCCCAGCATCTCTCCTGCCAATGAGACAATTCAGATCAAAACAGAAAGCAGACTTGGGGCCTTTTCAAACGTCTAATGGACAGAAGTGAGAAAGTTGATGCTTTTAAAAGATTGTAGACGAGACAAACAGGAAGCGTGACGGTGTCTTTGGAGACTGGCACAGCAAGCAGATGTCTTTTTCTGTGCCGGATGCATTCTTCGCAGAACTGAGTCCCAACGGATGGGTGGCCATCCGTCGGGAGGGATTGGATGGTGCCTCTCTTTATGGCAGAATGGGGCTGGACTGGATGGCCATAGGATCCGATGATTCAATATTATGGAGATCCTTGCTGTATTTTGACCCTATGTTGACAACTAAAAACAACTCTTGATTTAATCCCAATGTGTCCTTGGCCAGCACTCTGCATTTCTTTGTGTTTCTCTGTTATCGCTTTCGCCCGCAATAAAAAGCCAGGGCTCAGTTTCACGTTCTGCGTATATGCTGATATGATTTACTCATTGTGAGAACGCCAGGATCTTCCTCTCCTGCCCTGGCTGTCCTGCAACAACAACACTATGTACAAATATAAACATCATATAATTTCTACATCATCTTTCTTCCCGAATGAGACTCTAAGCCCAACAACAACAACAACAACAACAATTCTTTATTGATTAGTCACTTTTGACCATATCAAAACATGTAAAACATACAAAACGTACACACTTACGCATACATACAATAAAACCATGTAAAGATAACAAGGTGACAGATACACAGCATTAAATAGTATTTATATCTTGCTTTATCCAGAGCAGGACTCAGGGCAGCTCACAAAATGGTATTATTATTGTTATTATCGTTGTTGTTGTGGACCTGTTTTGAGTCTTACACCCCAGTTTGGGACCCAAAGCAGCTCACAAAATATTATTGTTGTTTATTGAGCTGCTTATTGGCCATCCAGCCCAACCTTATTCTGCCAGAAAGGAACACACCATCAAAGCCTTCTAGACAGATAGCCATCCAGCTTCTGCTTAAAAGCTTCCCGAGAATTATTATTATTAATATTATTATTGACACAAAGACACAGTACAACACAGCAAACGAGATATACCGTAGAGTCTCACTTATCCAACATAAACGGGCCGGCAGAATGTTGGATAAGCGAATATGTTGGATAATAAGGAGGCATTAAGGAAAAGCCTATTAAACATCAAATTAGGTTATGATTTTACAAATTAAGCACCAAAACATCATGTTATACAACAAATTTGACAGAAAATAGTAATTAATACTGTAATTACTATTTAGCATTACTGCATATTGAACTACTTTTTCTGTCAAATTTGTTGTTAAACATTACGTTTTGGTGCTTAATTTGTAAAATCATAACTTAATTTGATGTGTAATAGGCTTTTCCTTAATCCCTCTTTATCCAACATATTCACTTATCCAACGTTCTGCTGGCACGTTTATGTTGGATACTGTATTATGATTAATCCTAGAGTTGGAACAGGCCCCAAAGGCCATCCAGCCAATCAAAGCCCTCCTGACAGATGGCCATGCAGCCTCTGCTTCAAAACCTCCAGAGACTTCATCATCATCATTTATTATTACTATTATTGTTATTATTATTGTTATTATTATTATTATTATTATTATTATTATTAATCATATGCGGCCGGGCTGTAGCGCAGCTAGCTAGTAACCAGCTGCTATAAATCACTACTGACCGAGAGGTCATGAGTTCGAAGCCCGGGTCGGGTTAAGCCTCCGACCATTAATAGCCCCGGCTTGCTGTTGACCTATGCAGCCCCGAAAGACAGTTGCACCTGTCAATTAGGGAAATTTAGGGACGCTTTATGCGGGAGGCTAATTTACAACACCTTAAAACTGCCAGCAAAACACGAGGAAAGGA
Organism: Anolis carolinensis; assembly: GCF_035594765.1. Taxonomy (NCBI): domain Eukaryota; kingdom Metazoa; phylum Chordata; class Lepidosauria; order Squamata; family Anolidae; genus Anolis; species Anolis carolinensis. The sequence goes on from NW_026943826.1 coordinate 6,178,370, forward strand.
ATGAGGAAGTACAGCCACTACTGGACGGTGAAGCAACAGCTCCCCCTGTGGCCGGAATCGTGAAGCTGGAAAAATGTTAAAAATGCCTCTGAGTCTGTCTAATGTATGTTGTTTGTCTGTTGGCATTGAATGTTTGCCATATAGGTGTTCATTGTAATCCGCCCTGAGTCCCCTTTGGGGTGAGAAAGAAGGGCGGAATATAAATACTGTAAATAAATAAATACTGTTTTAAATTTCTGTTTGTATGTAAATTTATGTTGTTCTTGTTTGGCTTGTCCCTGTGTAAGTTGCCCTGAGTCCCTTCTGGGAGATGGAAGTGGGATACAAGGATAAAGTTATTATATTATTTTTATTATTATTTCTTGTTACTACCTTTATTTTCATGTACAACAATCTATGGTATGTACATTTACCGAACCTGCATGCTTCCAAACAAAAACTTTACTAGGTCTTACTTTTGAGGGAGGCCTTATATTTAGCAATTCAGCAAAACCTCTACTAGGTCTTATTTTTAGGGAAACAGGATAGCAGTTCAAAAACATGCAAATGTGAGTAGATCAATCGGTCTGGCGGGAAGGTAACAGCACTCCATGCAGTCATGCCAGCCACATGACCTTGGAGGTGTCTATGGACAACGCCGGCTCTTCGGCTTAGAAATGGAGATGAGCACCAACCCACATAGTCGGACACGACTGGACTTCATGTCAGGGGAAAACCTCTATAACATAATAATGTAAAAGACTAGTAATATGATACAATAATGTAAAGTAATCTATATATATAAAAGAGTGATGGCATCACGGCGACCCACAAAACAACAAAACTACAGGCCCCCCAACCTCGAAATTTGACAACACAACCCATCATCCACGCCTCTAGGTTGATACAACAAAAAGAAAAGAAAAATAAAGTCCTAATTAGAGAGAGAGGAATAATTGCTTTTATCCAATTGCTGCCAGTGAGAAGGCTAAGCTCCTCCAACTTGGTCTCCTAGCAACCCAATAAAAAATAATAAAAAACACTAAAAATAATTTAAAACACTAAAAATTAATACAATAAAATAATAAAATATAATAAATTAAAAGATAACTTACAATAAAATTAATTAAAAAATACAAATAACGTCAAATAAAAATTACACAACAATTTTTAACCAATACCACCACCACTTTGCCACAGCAACGCGTGGTCAGGCACAGCTAGTAGTACTATAATATAATATAGAAAAATAGTAATATGATATAATAATGATATAATGATATAATATGATATAATAATACAATATAATATAAACTATATATTATAAATTAAATGTAATATTACTAATAATATTACCACAAAATTATATAGTACAATATAGTCATTTCATGCTTATATTGTGCTATGCTAATAATATATTATACAGTAGAGTCTCACTTATCCAAGCTAAACGGGCCGGCAGAACCTTGGATAAGCGAATAACTTGGATAATAAGGAGGGATTAAGGAAAAGCCTATTAAATATCAAATTAGGTTATGATTTTACAAATTAAGCACCAAAACATCATGTTAGACAACAAATTTGACAGAAAAAGTAGTTCAATACGCAGTAATGTTATAGTAGAGTCTCACATCCAAGCTTCGCTTATCCAAGCTTCTGGATTATCCAAGCCATTTTTGTAGTCGATGTTTTCAATATATCGTGATATTTTGGTGCGAAAGTCGTAAATGCAGTAATTACAACATAATATTACTGCATATTGAACTACTTTTTCTGTCAAATTTGTTGTATAACATGGTGTTTTGGTGCTAAATTTGTAAAATCATAATGTAATTTGACATTTAATAGGCTTTTCCTTAATCCCTCCTTATTATCCTACATTTTCGCTTTTCCAACGTTCTGCTGGCCCGTTTATGTTGGATAAGTGAGGCTCTACTGTCAATACAATATAAAAGCACCGCATGAAACAATTGGCACGTAGATCTTACACACAATATCCCACATTTGAAGAATCTATATATATAAAAGGGTAATGAAATGTCGGCCTAGGACAAAACAACAAAACTACACATCCCAGAAACACTAAACTTGGCAGCACAACCCCTCATCCATGCCTCTACGTTCATACAACAAAAAGAGAAGAAAAATAAAGTCCTAATCAGAGGGAGAGGAATAATTGTTTTTATCCAATTGCTGCCAGTTAGAAGGCTAAGCTCCGCCCACTTGGTCTCCTAGCAACCCACTCAGCCCAGGGCACAGGCAGAGTTAGGCCTCTTCCACACTGCCTATAAAATACAGATTATCTGATTTGAACTGGATTATATGGCAGTGTAGACTTAAGGCCCTTCCACACAGCTATACAACCCATTTATAATGGACTTAATGTAAGGAGAAAACCTTTACCCTTTACCTTAACTACCACCAATTCCTCAAGACTTTATTTCCCATACCACCAGACTTCGCCACAGCAACGCGTGGCCGGGCACAGCTAGTCATATTATAATTTACAGAAAATCCAGCGAGTGAATCGACTGCAATAAATGTCGCCTGGAATATTAATTGCAAATGTCTTTGGTTGTCGAATCCTTTCCGGATTGCAGCTCCCATCAGTCAGCCTTTTTGAATCTAATAACTTTTCGAAAGTGTGGTGCTGGGAGGTGTGTGTGTCTTCTGACCTCAAAGGGCCTTGTTCTGGCCATGTTTATCTCGCCCCAAACTCAGAACAAAACCCCAAAGGCCTGGCTTCCTCTCGGGCGGGCGGATTTCCCCTCGGTGGGGTTTCTGGGCCCATAACCCATTTCCCGGCATTGCCAGCAACTCTTCTCCCTCCGAGAAGCTTGTGGTTGCCTTGCGAGGAAGAGGAGGCGGTGGTGCTGCTGCTATTTCTCTATCCCCCCCCCCCTTTGTTTGACTTCCTTTGGGGTGTGTTTGTGTGTGTGTTTGGTTTTATTCAATGCAACACTTCTCCAAATCAACAAGAAAACCAAGACTTGCAGAGGAAGGAGCCCATAAGAGACTGCCTCTTTCCATTGCATGCTGGAGAAAGTGCCTTTTGGGAATTTCCTCATTACAAATTATTTAAAAAAAAATAGTGGGCTGCTGTGAGCTTTCCGAGCTGTAAGGCCATGCCCCAGCAGCATTCTCTCCTGACGTTTTGCCCACATCTATGGCAGGCATCCTCAGAGGTTGTGAGGTCTGTTGGAAACTAGGCAAGTGGGGTTCATATCTCCAGGGTGGGAGAAAGAACTCTTGTCTCTTTGAGGAAAGTATGAATGTTGTCATTGGCCAGCTTGATTAGCACTGAATAGCCTTGCAGCTTCAAAGCCTGGCTGCTTTCTGGGGGGGGATCCTTTATTGGGAGGTTAAAAATAGCTGTTTCTTTTCCTCTTACTCCTTGAACTCTACCATTCTGAGACAGGGAGAAATTAAACTGTAAATGTTTTGCCTTTTTGAGTGCGTCTGTACTGTAGAATTAATGCAGTTTGATACCACTGCCAGGGCTCAATTTTACGGAATCAGATAGTTTTACAAGGTCTTTAACCACCTCAGCCTCACCAAACTACAAATCCCATTTTTTAAATTTATTTAATACATTTATATCCCACCCTTCTCACCCCGAAGGGGACTCAGAGCGGCTTACAAATTAAATTAACATACAATATTACATTATTAGCCTAACACAATACTGGCAATAAATTACCATATTGTACTATATCTATATATTGTAATATTACATGTAATATATAATTAATATTATTATATTGTATTATTAGTATTATATTGTATTACAAAATAATATTATTAATATTATATGCATATACAATATATTATAATATTATATATTATTGTAAATTATATTGTACTAGCTGTGCCCGGCCACGCGTTGCTGTGGCAAAGTCTGGTGGTATGGGAAATAAAAGTATTGAGGGATTGGTGGTAGTTAAGGTAAAGGGTAAAGGTGTGGAGTCTAGATAATCCAGTTAAAGCAGATAATAAAAGATTATAAATGGGTTATATAGCTGTGTGGAAGGGCCTTGAGTCTGCACTGCCATATAATCCAGTTAAAATCAGATAATCTGTATTTTATAGGCAGTGTGGAAGAGGCCTAAATGAGGCCTAACTCTGCCTGTCCCCTGGGCTGAGTGGGTTGCTAGGAGACCAAGTGGGCGGAGCTTAGCCTTCTAACTGGCAGCAATTGGATAAAAACAATTATTCCTCTCCCTCTAATTAGGACTTTATTTTTCTTTTCTTTTTGTTGTATTAACCTAGAGGTGTGGATGATGGGTTGTGTTGTCAATTTTCGAGGTAGTGGGGTGTTTAGTTTTGTTGTTTTGGCGGTCGCCAGGATTCCATCACTCTTATATATATATATATATATGCACATGTGGGCAAGCAACACCCAAATGTGGCCAAGGTGGTGAATATTATTGCAGTACAGTCCAACATAAACGGGCTGGCAGAATGCTGGATAAGCGAAAATGTTGGATAATAAGGAGGGATTAAAGAAAAGCCTATTAAACGTCAAATTATGTTATGATTTCACAAATTAAGCATCAAAACGTCGACAGTAGAGTCTCACTTATCCAAGCTAAATGGGCCGGCAGAAGCTTGGATAAGCGAATATCTTGGATAATAAGGATTAAGGAAAAGCATATTAAACATCAAATTCGGTTATGATTTTACAAATTAAGCACCAAAACATCATGTTATACAACAAATTTGACAGAAAAAGTAGTTCAATAGACAGTAATGCTATGTAGTAATTACTGTATTTACGAATTTAGCACCAAAATATCACGATATATTGAAAACATTGACTACAAAAATGGCTTGGATTATCCAGAAGCTTGGATAAGCGAGGCTTGGATTAGTGAGACTCTACTGTATTCACTTATCCAAGCTTCTGCTGGCCCGTTTAGCTTGGATAAGTGAGAATCTATTGTAATAATAAACTTTATTTATACCCCGCCAGCATCTCCTTGCTTAAAGCTACGGACAATGCAGTTGCTGTTGCCCGTTTTTGGTCTGAAACTATTTAATTGCTTGCAATTTCCTTTTTTTTTTGTCATCATTTTAAAATGTATTTGTTATGCAATGCTTTTGACACGAAATAAATAAAGCATCTCCTGGATCTCCCAGCATCTCTCCTGCCAATGAGACAATTCAGATCAAAACAGAAAGCAGACTTGGGGCCTTTTCAAACGTCTAATGGACAGAAGTGAGAAAGTTGATGCTTTTAAAAGATTGTAGACGAGACAAACAGGAAGCGTGACGGTGTCTTTGGAGACTGGCACAGCAAGCAGATGTCTTTTTCTGTGCCGGATGCATTCTTCGCAGAACTGAGTCCCAACGGATGGGTGGCCATCCGTCGGGAGGGATTGGATGGTGCCTCTCTTTATGGCAGAATGGGGCTGGACTGGATGGCCATAGGATCCAATGATTCAATATTATGAATATCCTTGCTGTATTTTGACCCTATGTTGACAACTAAAAACAACTCTTGATTTAATCCCAATGTGTCCTTGGCCAGCACTCTGTATTTCTTTGTGTTTCTCTGTTATCGCTTTCGCCCGCAATAAAAAGCCAAGGCTCAGCTTCACGTTCTGCGTATATGCTGATATGATTTACTCATTGTGAGAACGCCAGGATCTTCCTCTCCTGCCCTGGCTGTCCTGCAACAACAACACTATGTACAAATATAAACATCATATAATTTCTACGTCATCTTTCTTCCCGAATGAGACTCTAAGCCCCACAACAACAACAACAATTCTTTATTGATTAGTCACTTTTGACCATATCAAAACATGTAAAACATACAAAACATACACACTTACGCATACATACAATAAAACCATGTAAAGATAACAAGGTGACAGATACACAGCATTAAATAGTATTTATATCTTGCTTTATCCAGAGCAGGACTCAGGGCAGCTCACAAAATGGTATTATTATTGTTATTATCGTTGTTGTTGTGGACCTGTTTTGAGTCTTACACCCCAGTTTGGGACCCAAAGCAGCTCACAAAATATTATTGTTGTTTATTGAGCTGCTTATTGGCCATCCAGCCCAACCTTATTCTGCCAGAAAGGAACACACCATCAAAGCCTTCTAGACAGATAGCCATCCAGCTTCTGCTTAAAAGCTTCCCGAGAATTATTATTATTAATATTATTATTGACACAAAGACACAGTACAACACAGCAAACGAGATATACAGTAGAGTCTCACTTATCCAACATAAACGGGCCGGTAGAATGTTGGATAAGCGAATATGTTGGATAATAAGGAGGCATTAAGGAAAAGCCTATTAAACATTAAATTAGGTTATGATTTTACAAATTAAGCACCAAAACATCATGTTATACAACAAATTTGACAGAAAATAGTAATTAATACTGTAATTACTATTTAGCATTACTGCATATTGAACTACTTTTTCTGTCAAATTTGTTGTTAAACATTATGTTTTGGTGCTTAATTTGTAAAATCATAACTTAATTTGATGTGTAATAGGCTTTTCCTTAATCCCTCTTTATCCAACATATTCGCTTATCCAACGTTCTGCTGGCACGTTTATGTTGGATACTGTATTATGATTAATCCTAGAGTTGGAACAGGCCCCAAAGGCCATCCAGCCAATCAAAGCCCTCCTGACCGATGGCCATGCAGCCTCTGCTTCAAAACCTCCAGAGACTTCATCATCATTTATTATTACTATTATTGTTATTATTATTATTATTATTATTATTAATCATATGCGGCCGGGCTGTAGCGCAGCTAGCTAGTAACCAGCTGCTATAAATCACTACTGACCGAGAGGTCATGAGTTCGAAGCCAGGGTCGGGTTAAGCCTCCGACCATTAATAGCCCCGGCTTGCTGTTGACCTATGCAGCCCTGAAAGACAGTTGCACCTGTCAATTAGGGAAATTTAGGGACGCTTTATGCGGGAGGCTAATTTACAACACCTTAAAACTGCCAGCAAAACACGAGGAAAGGAATGAGGAAGTACAGCCACTACTGGACGGTGAAGCAACAGCTGGAATCGTGAAGCTGGAAAAATGTTAAAAATGCCTCTGAGTCTGTCTAATGTATGTTGTTTGTCTGTTGGCATTGAATGTTTGCCATATATGTGTTCATTGTAATCCACCCTGAGTCCCCTTCGGGGTGAGAAAGAAGGGCGGAATATAAATACAGTAGAGTCTCACTTATTCAACACTCGCTTATCCAACATTCTGGATTATCCAACACATTTTTGTAGTCAATGTTTTCAATACATCGTGATATTTTGGTGCTAAATTCATAAATACAGTAATTACTATATAGAATTACTGTGTATTGAACTACTTTTTCTGTCAAATTTGTTGTATAACATGATGTTTTGATGCTTAATTTGTAAAATCATAACCTAATTTAATGTTTAATAGGCTTTTCCTTAATCTCTCCTTCTTATCCAACATATTCGCTTATCCAACGTTCTGCTGGCCCGTTTATGTTGGATAAGTGAGACTCTACTGTACAGCCACTACTGGACGTTGCAGCAACAGCTTCCCCTGTGGCCGGAATCGTGAAGCTAGAAAAATATTTTAAATGCCTCTGAGTCTGTCTAATGTATGTTGTTTGTCTGTTGGCGTTGAATGTTTGCCATATATGTGTTCATTGTAATCCGCCCTGAGTCCCCTTCGGGAAGGGTGGAATATAAATACTGTAAATAATAATAATAATAATAATAATAATAATAATAATAATAATAATAATAATAGTAATATATTATTATTATTATTATTATTATTATTATTATTATTATTATTATTATTATTAAATCCTAGATGTGAAGTATGATATATCTATATATATAAAAGAGTGATGGCATCAGGGCAGCGGACAAAACAACAAAACTACACACACCCCAACCTTGAAATTTGACAACACAACCCATCATTCATGGCTCTAGGTTGATATAACAAAAAGAAAAGAAAAATAAAGTCCTAATTACAGGGAGAGGAATAATAATTTTTATCCAATTGCTGCCAGTTTGAAGGCTAAGCTCCGTCCATTTGGTATCCTAGCAATCTACTCAGCCCAGGGGACAGGCACAGTTAGGCCTCACTTAGGCCTCTTCCACAGATTATCAGATTTTAACTGGATTATATGGCAGTATAGACTCAAGGCCCTTCCACACAGCTATATAACCCATTTAGAATCTTATATTATCTGCTTTGCACTGGATTATCTTGACTCCACACTGCCATATAATCCACTTCAGTGTGCATACTAAACATAAAGACAACCATACAACAGACATTCAATACCACCACTACCTCAACAATTTCTCACCAACACCACCAGACAACGCCACAGCAACGCATCGCCGGGCACAGCTAGTATTATATATTATTACTAGCTGTGCCCGGCCACGCGTTGCTGTGGCAAAGTGGTGGTGGTATTGGTTAAAAATTGTTGTGTTATTTTTATTTGACGTTATTTACATTTTTTAAATTAATTTTATTGTAAGTTATATTTTTATTTATTATATTTTATTATTTTCCTGAATTATTTTTAGTTATTTTCTATTATAGTATTTTATTGTATTAATTTTTTAGTGTTTTTTATTATTTTTATTGGGTTGCTAGGAGACCAAGTTGGAGGAGCTTAGCCTTCTAACTGCCAGCAATTGGATAAAAGCAATTATTCCTCTCTCTCTAATTAGGACTTTATTTTTCTTTTCTTTTTGTTGTATCAACCTAGAGGCGTGGATGATGGGTTGTGTTGTCAAATTTCGCGGTTGGGGGGCCTGTAGTTTTGTTGTTTTGTGGGTTGCCGTGATGCCATCACTCTTTTATATATATAGAAGACTAGCTGTGCCCGGCCACGCTTTGCTGTGGCGAAGTATGGTGGTATGGGAAATAAAGTATTGAGCAATTGGTGGTAGTTAAGGTCAAGGCTAAAGGTGCCAGCCTGTTTATGTTGGATAAGTGAGACTCTACTGTATATTTATAATCTTATATTATCTGCTTAGAACTGGATTATATGAGGCCCCTTCTACACAGCTGGATAAAATGCACACTGAAGTGGATTATATGGCAGTGTGGAGTCCAGATAATCCAGTTCAAAGCAGATAATATAAGATTCTAAATGGGTTATATAGCCTAGTCTACACTGCCATATAATCCAGTGCAAATTAGATAATCTGTGGAAGAGGCCTAAGTGAAGCCTAACTCTGCCTGTCCCCTGGGCTGAGTCGGTTGCTAGGAGACCAAGTGGGCGGAGCTTAGCCTTCTAACTGGCAGCAATTGGATAAAAACAATTATTCCTCTCCCTCTAATTAGGACTTTATTTTTCTTTTCTTTTTGTTGTATCAACCTAGAGGCGTGGATGATGGGTTGTGTTGTCAAATTTCGCGGTTGGGGGGCCTGTAGTTTTGTTGTTTTGTGGGTCGCCGTGATGCCATCACTCTTTTATATATATAGATAATTATTAAATCCTAGATGTGAAGTATGATATATTATCATATATTATTAGATTCTATTATTATTATTACAGTAGAGTCTCACTTATCCAAGTCTCACTTATCCAAGCTTCTGGATAATCCAAGCCATTTTTGCAGTCAATGTTTCCAATATATCGTGATATTTTGGTGCTAAATTCGTAAATACAGTAATTACAACATAACATTACTGCATATTAAACTACTTTTTCTGTCAAATTTGTTGTCTAACATGATGTTTTGGTGCTTAATTTGTAAAATCATAACCTAATTTGATGTTTAATAGGCTTTTTCTTAATCCCTCCTTGTTATCCAAGATATTCTCTTATCCAAACTTCTGCCGGCCCATTTAGCTTGGATAAGTGAGACTCTACTGTATTATTGTTGTTGTTGTTGTTGTTGTTGTTGTTGTTGTTATTATTATTATTATTATTTGAAACACAAGATGAGTCCACAGCAGATTATTATTATCATGTATTACTATCTATTATTACATCCTAGAGTTAGGAGAGACCTGCAAAAGCCATCCAGTACAATGCCCTTATAGGACACCACCAAAGCCCTCCCGACAGATGGCCAGCCAGCCTCTGCTTTAAAAACCACCATCATCATTATCTAATATTATCATTATCATCATTTATTATTATTACTATTACAGTAGAGTCTCACTTATCCAAGCTAAACGGACCGGCAGAACCTTGGATAAGTGAATATCTTGGATAATAAGGAGGGATTGAGGAAAAGCCTATTAAACATCAAATTAGGTTATGACTTTACAAATTAAGTACCAAAACATCACGTTATACAACAAATTTGACAGAAAATAGTAATTAATACTGTAATTACTATTTAGCATTACTGCGTGTTGAACTACTTTTTCTGTCCAATTTTTTACTGTATATAGATATTAAATCCTAGATGTGAAGTATGATATATTATCATATATTATTAGATTCTATTATTATTATTATTATTACTATTAAATCCTAGAGTTGGGAGGGACCTCCAAAGGCAATGCATCCCAAACCATTTTGCCAGAAAGGCAAGCACCATCGAAACCTTACCGACAGATGGCCACCCGGCCTTGCGGGCCATGGCTGCGCGGGCTCCGTCCCGTCATTCGTTCCTTCCCTGACAGGCCATGAAGAGGAGAAAGAGAAGGAAGATGTCTCCCTCCAGGCCGGCCTGAGGGAGAGGACCAGCCCTGAGGTAAGAGACGTTTTCGGGCGACGACATTTTCCTCAGCTCTTGTCGAATCCCATTTCCTCTCAGTCCTCCATCTTTTACCTCAGGCGCTTCAGTCTGCAGCGTCATTCTCCTCACGAGGCGCCTCCAACTCTACACAGGCCTGGGCCTAGTTGGGCCTTCCCTTGAGGCCTTTCGGACTCCAACTCCCACCATTCCTCACCGCCTCAGGCCCTTTCCTTTTACGAATTTAGCACCTCAACATTGCAATGTCTCGAAAACATTTGACTACAAAAACTAAAAGGCAGACTGCGTTGGATAATCCAGAGCATTGGATAAGCGAATGTTGGATAAGTGAGACTCTACTGCAGGGGTCCCCAAACTTTTTAAGCCGAGGGCCGGTCCACAATCCTTCAGACTGTTGAGGGGCCGGATTATCATTTGAAAAAAATACACACTGCATATGTCTTATTTGTAGTGCAAAAACAACAACAACAAGAACAATGAAAGAACAATACAATATTTAAAAATAAAAACAATTTTAACCAACATACATTTATCAGGATTTCAATAGGAATGTGGTCCTGCTTCTGGCCAATGAGATAGTCAAGTTAATTAGGGTTGTTGTTGTTGTTATTGTTGTGTGCTTTCAAGTCATTTCAGACTTTGGGTGAGCCTAAGTCTAAAATTTATTTATTTATTATTTACTGCATTTATTTACTACATTTGTATCACACCCTTCTGACCCCAAAGGGGACTCAGAGTGGCTTACAAATTATATGTACATACAATATATTATATTATTAGCATAGCACAATATTAGCATTATATATTACTATATTGAACTATACCACTATACTGTAATATTATTAGTAATATTATATGTAATATACAATATATAATTAATATTATTATATGGTATTATTATTAGTGTTATATTGTATTACATTATAATATTATTATCAATATTATATGTATATACAATATATTATAAAACTGAGAGCGGGGGCCAGGTAAATGACCTCGGAGGGCCGCATCCGGCCCCCGGGCCTTAGTATTTGCTTGAACTGTATGTATTTGTGTTGTCGAAGGCTTTCATGGCTGGAATCACTGTGTTGATGTGAGTTTTCCGGGCTGTATGGCCATGTTCCAGAAGCATTCTCTCCTGACGTTTCGCCCACACCTATGGCAAGCATCATGTTGGAAACTAGACACGTGGGGTTGAAACATCAGGAGAGAATGCTTCTATGGGTTGCTGTGAGTTTTCCAGGCTGGCCATGTTCCAGAAGCATTCTCTCCTGACGTTTCGCCCACACCTATGGCAGGCATCATGTTGGAAACTAGACACGTGGGGTTGAAACATCAGGAGAGAATGCTTCTATGGGTTGCTGTGAGTTTTCCAGGCTGGCCATGTTCCAGAAGCATTCTCTCCTGACGTTTCGCCCCCACCTATGGCAGGCATCATGTTGGAAACTAGACACGTGGGGTTGAAACATCAGGAGAGAATGCTTCTATGGGTTGCTGTGAGTTTTCCAGGCTGGCCATGTCCCAGAAGCATTCTCTCCTGATGTTTCGCCCACATCTATGGCAGGCATCCTGGCTTGATCTTCTGAGTGCGGGGAGGGTCCTAAGAAATATTTAATGCTCCAAAGGCAATTTAAAATAGTGCAACAGTGCCACCTAGTAGCTGCAAGAAGTAATACAATAGGTTAAGAAGGGAGTTCTGTATGTTAATTCATTGAAAATACATAAATAATAATTACTGTATATACTCGAGTATAAGCCTAGTTTTTCAGCCCTTTTTTTAAGACTGAAAAAGCCCTCCTCGGCTTATACTCTGGTGAGGGTCCTGGTCAGCTTATACTCAAGAATATATGGTACATTTATTATTTTTCTCATTTACCTCACAACCTCTGAGGATGCCTGCCATAGATGTGGGCGAAACGTCAGGAGAGAATGCTTCTGGAACATGGTCACACAGCCCGAAAGACATACAATAGCCCTATTATAGCATTTATTATTGTACTCTATTATTGTTGCTACTATTACATTTATTTTACTCTATTTCTATTATTATTAATACATTTATTATTTCACTCTGATGTTATTATTATTATTATTATTATTATTATTGCATTTATTATTTTACTCTATTGTTACATGTATTATTTTCCTGTATTTATTATTATTATTATTATTACATGTATTATTTTACTCTGTTATTATTAAAAGGATACATAAGCACATTTACATTGAGAATAATGATTTGATCAGAGTTGGACAGTCTTATCTTAAATTACAGCTTTATGTAAATATTCAAAAACATTTAACCTACCGATGCCTCAATTGATGCAATTTTATTGGTACAGTAGAGTCTCACTTATCCAACATAAACGGGCCGGCAGAACATTGGATAAGCAAATATGTTGTATAATAAGGAGGCATTAAGGAAAAGCCTATTAAACATCAAATTCGGTTATGATTTTACAAATTAAGCACCAAAACATCATGTTATACAACAAATTTGACAGAAAAAGTAGTTCAATATGCAGTAATGCTATGTAGTAATTACTGTATTTATGAATTTAGCACCAAAATATCATGATGTATTGAAAACATTGTCTACAAAAATGCCTTGGATAATCCAGAACGTTGGCTAAGCGAGTGTTGGATAAGTGAGACTACTGTATTATTTTACTCTATTATTATTAAAAGGATACATAAGCACATTTACATTGAAGAAGATGAGAATAACGATTTGATCAGAGTTGGACAGTCTTATCTTAAATTTAAGCTTTATGTAAATATTCAGAAATATTTAACCTACCGATGCCTCAATTAATGTAATTTTATTGGTATCTATTTTTATTTCTGAAATTTACCAGCCTCGGCTTATACTGGAGTCAATGTTTTCCCAGTTTTTTTGTGGTAAAATTAGGTGCCTCGGCTTATATTCGGGTCAGCTTATACTTGATTATATACTGTATACTGTAAAACTGTATACTGTAAAACCCCAGGGGGTTTTTAATAATCTATCCTGTTTTTATTACGATTTTACCATTTATGTGTTTTAAATGCAATTTTTTATCCTGTATTTTTGTTTTAATTGGTATATTGTATTACTGTTTTATCTTTTTATAGTGTGATTTCTATTATGTTGCCTATGTTTTGTTCTATATTGTTTGGGCCTCTGCCCCATGTAAGCCACCCTGAGTCCCAACGGGGAGATGGTGGCGGGGTATAAATAAAGTATTATTATTATTATTATTATTATTATTATTATTATTATTATGGCACAGCAAACAAGATAGACATGCTGGATTTCATATCACAAAATCACAAGTCGAACACTTCCCAAGTGTCTAGGACTGTGTGATGTATTTTCGGATGATGCTGCAGATCCCAGTAGGGTGGCCTTTTATTATTATTATTATTATTAATATTATTATTATTATTTTATTGTATGACACAGCAAACAAGATAGATATGCTGGTTTTCGTTTCACTAAATCACAAGTCGAACACTTCCCAAGTGTCCAGGATTGTGTGATGTATTTTCGGATGATGCGTGCAGATCCCAGCAGGGTTGTTGTTGTTTTTATTATTATTATTATTATTATTATTATTATTATTATTATGGGCAAAGGTGTAAAACATTCCTATCCACCAGTAGAAAGTCAAACAGCCCCAGTTGTTAAAAAATAAGTTTATTTTCAAGTAGAAAATAAAAATGCAGAGTAACAAATGCAGTGCAACCAACTTCTTTTCAAAACAATTTAAACATATGTTCACAACACACAAATAATATAACAATCCAGCTCCGTTCTTGGGGATTGAAAGACTTATTTGAACTTGCGATTCTCTCAGTTCCCTTCCTTTCCAATATCGGCTAAAGCAAAAACGGCTGAAAATTGGCAAAAACCGGAATCGAGTCTAAACTCACCCCAAAGGAGATGCGAGATAAAACAATTTGGCCTCCCTAGAAAACATGAATCTAGCTTTCCAATGCAACTGGTGATCAAACCCAGCTTGAGAGTGACTGGGCCTTTTTTCCTTCCAGAGGACTAGAACCGTGACTTTTTGCAACCCATTTTGGAAATCAGTGGTAGCCTTTTTAGGGATAATGACTTAGGTGGGAGTGGGGCCCTTCCTGCCAATTCCATTGGGGCAGGAAAGACCCTTCGGGGATGAAGGGTTGCCCTCCTCCGGGGTGAAGGAGCCTTGGATAGGACGTGTAGTACGGCTGGGATGCACTCATCGGAGGGGATGCAGGGAAAAAGTAGGGCTGAGGTGGAGCTGGGAGGAAATAAGGGGGTCCTGGGTGCGAATCTGGGTGAACCGGAGGAGGCGGAGGAGGAGGGTCATATGGAGGCCTCTGGTTGGGTCTCCGTCTCTGTCTCCGGAATCTCCCTCCTTCGAACATGCCCCGGTAGGCCGGGTCCAGGGCCCACAGGCTGCCCTTGCCGTGGCCCTTTTCCCGGGGCGTCCGGATGAAGCAGGCGTTGAGGCTGAGGTTGTGCCGGACGCTGTTCTGCCAGCCCTTCTGGCTCAGGCGGAAGAAGGGGAAGCGGGCCGAGATGGCCTGGTAGATGGCCTTCAAGGGCAAGCAGCCCTCGGGGCTCCCCTCCAAGGCCATGGCGATCAGGGCCGCGTAGGAATAAGGGGGCCTCTTCCACTCCCCTTCGCCCCCGCTCGATGCCTCTCCGTCTCCTTTCTCCATCCTTTCACACCTGGAAGTAAAGGAGAGGCAGGTGAGGTGCATCTGCACTGGAAAATGGATGGTGAACTATCTCAGTGCTGGAGAGCAGCTGCAGTGAATCACTGCAATGAATCACTCTGACCAGGAGGTCATGGGTTCGAGGCCCACTTGGAGCCTATGTTTGTCTTGTCTTTGTTCTATGTTAAAAGGCATTGAATGTTTGCCTATATGTGTAATGTGTAATGAGTCCCCTTTGGGGTGAGAAGGGCGGAATATAAATGCTGTAAATCTAATCTAATCTATCTAAGTCTAAATTAAATCTAAATCTAAATCCATAATAAAAGTGAAAACCCGTAGTTGTGTATGTGGCACGGATGTCTGCTCACACAGACAGCCTCCGGCCTCCACAAACAGGCTCTAGTTCCCAGGGTTAAGAATCCAGCAAGTCACTCTTTTCCACTGACTTTGAGGTCACAGCGAGCGCCATGAACATGCAGCCCAGCCCCTGCCAATGTCCTTCCCAAACACTACGGCCCACCACCCAAGGAATGCTTCCATTTGGGGACCATTTCATCGTAGATTTTACTTTTTCTTCCATCACAGGCAGGCATCCCAGGGTTCTCCATTGCTGTGGAATTTGCATGGCCCCGCCCACTGCTCTTTATATATCTGTGGAATATTGTCCAGGGCGGGAGAAAGAACTCTTGTCTGAGCCAAATAGGAATGTTGCCATTGGCCAGCTTGATTAGCATTGAATAGCCTTGTAGCTTTAAAGTCTGGCTGCTTCCTGCCTGGAGGAATTATTATTAACATTAGTTAGACATTGACAAAATTACGATCTGCCAACTGCAAAAGGCCACCCTACTGGGATCTGCGTGCATCGTCCAAAAATACATCACACAGTCCTAAACGCTTGGGAAGTGTTCAACTTGTGATACGAAATCCAGCATATCTATCTTGTTTGCTGTGTCAGACTATGTCGTTGTGTCAATAATATTAATAATAATAATACTAATAATACAGTGGAGTCTCACTTATCCAAGACTTGCTTATCCAAGTTCTGGATTATCCAAGGCATTTTTGTAGTCAGTGTTTCAATATATCGTGATATTTTGGTGCTAAATTCGTCAATACAGTTACAACATAACATGACTGCGTATTTAACTACTTTTTCTATCAAATGTGTTGTATAACATGATAAAATACAGTAGAGTCTCACTTATCCAACATAAACGGGCTGGCAGAACGTTGGATAAGTGAATATGTTGGATAATAAGGAGGGATTAAGGAAAAACCTATTAAACATCAAATTAGGTTATGATTTTACAAATTAAGCACCAAAACATCATGTTATACAACAAATTTGGCAGAAAAAGTAGTTCAATACACAGTAATGCTATGTAGTAATTACTGTATTTATGAATTTAGCACCAAAATATCACGATACAGTAGAGTCTCACTTATCCAACACTCGCTTATCCAACATTCTGGATTATCCAATGCATTTTTGTAGTCAATGTTTTCAATATATCGTGATATTTTGGTGCTAAATTCATAAATACAGTAATTACTACATAGCATTACTGCGTATAGAACTACTTTTTCTGCCAAATGTGTTGTCTAACATGATGTTTTGGTGCTTAATTTGTAAAATCATAACCTAATTTGATGTTTAATAGGCTTTTCCTTAATGCCTCCTTCTTATCCAACATATTCGCTTATCCAACATTCTGCCGGCCCGTTTATGTTGGATAAGTGAGACTCGACTGTATTTTGAAATCATTGACTACAAAACTGTGTTGGATAATCCAGAACGTTGGATAAGTGAGACTCTACTGTATTTTGAAATCATTGACTACAAAACTGCATTGGATAATCCAGAACGTTGGATAAGTGAGACTCTACTGTACACAGCAAGAACCAAACGATTTTAACAATTTTAAAACTTCAAGATAAACACAAAGGATTCCCCCCAGTAAGCAGCCAGGCTCTAATGCTGCAAGGCCATTCAATGCTAATGAAGTTGGCCAATTACAGCATTCACACTTACCTCCAACAGACAAAACCCCACTTTGCTTAGTTTCCAACAGAGCCCTCAACCTCTGAAGATGCCTGCCATAGATGTGAGTGAAATGTCAGGAGAGAATGCTTCTGGAACATGGCCATACACCCCGAAATACTCACAGCAACCCAGTGATTCCGGTCTTTCCTTCAATATCTTTCTATGGAGGCTCAATAAATAACATTTCCTCCCAAGGGGTCTTACCTCTCCAAAGCTGGTGAAAATATGCCAAATTTGCAAGGCAAGGGCTATTTGAGGAGGGTCCTTTTCTCCCAACAGGTTTTAGATTTCTTTTGGACGGGTAGGTTTCTTCCGTATGGCTTTCTGGCCCCAAGTTTTCCCAGCTCTGCCACTCTGGGCTCAATCCCTGCCCTTTTCATGCTTTTCCCATTACTCGAGGTTCACAGACGGGTCACGAAAAGATGTAACTAACTATCGCTGGCAGTCAAAACAAGGCCCAAATGATACACAGTGAAGCCTTTTGATCCCAAGATGAATTTGGGACTAACTGCCAGCCCAACATGTGTGTCAAGAAAGGAAGAGTGAAGCAAAGGCACAATTAGATATAAGACCTACTTTGGGGCTTGATCAAGAGAGAAACACGTAATAATATTCATAATAATAATGATAATAATAATAGCATATATACTGTATATACTCAAGTATAAGTCAAGTTTTTCAGCCCTTTTTTAAAGACTGAAAAAGCCCTCCTCGGCTTATACTCGGGTGAGGGTCCTGGTTGGCTTATATTTGGGTCAGCTTATACTCGAGAATATATGGTACATTTATTATTTTTCTCATTTATTATAGCATTTATTATTGTACTCTATTATTGTTGGTATTACATTTCTTTTACTCTATTTTTATTATTATTGATACATTTATTATTTCACTATGATCTTATTATTATTATTATTATTATTATTGCATTTATTATTTTATTCTATTTATTATTACATGTATTATTTTCCTGTATTTATTTTATTATGACACAGCAAACAAGATAGATATGCAGGATTTCCGAAAATACATCACACAGTCCTAGACACTTGGGAAGTGTTCGACTTGTGATTTTGTGATATGAAATCCTGTATTATTTATTATTATTATTATTATTATTATTATTATTATTATTATTTTCTCTATTATTATTGGTATTGTTACATTTATTATTTTTCTCTATTATTGGTATTATTACATTTATTATTTTTCTCTATTATTGTTGATATTATTACATTTATCATTTTTCTCTATTATTATTACAGTAGTCTCACTTATCCAACATAAACGGGCCAGCAGAATGTTGGATAAGCGAATATGTTGGATAATAAGGAGAGATTACGGAAAAGCCTATTAAACATCAAATTAGGTTATGATTTTACAAATTAAGCACCAAAACATCATGTTATACAAATTTTACAGAAAAAGGAGTTCAATACGCAGTAATGCTATGTAGTAATTACTGTATTTCTGAATTTAGCACCAGAATATCACAATATATTGAAAACATTGACTACAAAAATGTGTTGGATAATCCAGAACGTTGGATAAGCGAGTGTTGGATAAGTGAGACTCTACTGTATTAATAATACATTTATTATTTCACTCTGATCTTATTATTATTTCATTTATTATTTTACTCTATTATTAAATGTATTATTTCACTCTATTATTATTAAAAGGATACATAAGCACATTTTCATTGAAGAAGATAAGAATAATGATTTGATCAGAGTTGGACAATCTTATCTTAAATTAGAGCTTGATGTAAATATTCAAAAACGTTTAACCTACTGATGCCTCAATTAATGTAATTTCATTGCTATCTGTTTTTATTTCTGAAATTTACCAGTCTCGGCTTATACTGGAGTCAATGTTTTCCCAGTTTTTTTGGTGGTAAAATTAGGTGCCTCAGCTTATATTCAGGTCAGCTTATACTCGAGTATATACGGTATCTCGTTTGCTGTGTCATATTCTGTCTTTGTGCCAATAATAAATAATAATACTTTGATTTGTGATTTTGTGATACGAAAATCTCGTTTGCTGTGTCATACTCCGTCTTTGTGTCAATAATAATAATAATAATAATAATAATAATAATAATAATAATAATATCATAGGCCCTTGGGAAGAGCCCGATATTCGGAGACAAATCCCAAACACTTGGACCTAACGTGCATGTGTGTTGTGTTATGTACATGTAAATAATAACAACAATAACAACAGGTGGTCTCCTTAACTGGCTAAGAGAACCAAGGATGCCATAGTAGTTTTGTTACTTGGTAGGTTTAATATGTTTATGTTTTATTTGATTATTTAAATGTTGTGAGTAGTTGTCATAATTTGTTATAGGTGTTTTATTCAAGGGGTGGTTTGTTCATTTTGTATTGTTATGGCCTAGTCAGTGGGTTAAATCTTTGTGCCAGCAGGACTGCTGACTTGAAGGTTGGGTTGCTGACCTGAAGGTTGCTGGTTTGAATCCAACCCGGGGAGAGCGCGGATGAGCTCCCTCTGTCAGCTCCAACTCCCCATGCGGGGACATGAGAAAAGCCTCCCACAAGGATGGTAAAAACATCAAAACATCCGGGTAACATCGCCTGGGCAATGTCCTTGTAGACGGCCAATTCTCTCACACCAGAAGTGACTTGCAGTTTCTCAAGTCGCTCCTGACACGATTTTTTTTTAATGTTTGCCATCCTTTGTTGGAAACTGCCCTGACTGTCCCCTTAGTGAGATAGAGTGGTCTACAAAGAAATAATAATAATAATAATAATAATAATAATAATAATAATAATTCTTTAGCTGCCTCATTTGGCCAGGTCACAATATATTGCCTTGGACCCCAATGCCTTTATATACAAAACATGAAGCACAAAATGCAATCTTGCCTTTGGTTAGGGCAGTGGTTCCCAACTTTCTCAATGCCGCAACCCCTTAATACAGTTCCTCATGTTATGGTGACCCCCAACCATAAAATCATTTTTGTCGCTACTTCATAACTCTCATTTTACTACTGTTATGAATCGTAATGTAAGTATCTGATATGCAGGATATATCACTGGACCAGATTTGGCACAAATACCCGATATGCCCAAATTTAAATACTGGTGGAGTTTGGGGGAAATAGACCTTGACATTTGGGAGTTGTAGTTGCTGGGATTTATAGTTCACCTGCCATCAAAGAGCAATCTGAACTCCACCAACGATGGAATTGTACCAAACTTGGCATACAGTACTTTCATGTCCAACAGAAAATACTAGAACGGTTTGGTAGGCATTGATCTTGAGCAGGGGTCCCCAAACTAAGGCCCGGGGGCTCGGGCTGTGGCGCAGGCTGGAGAGCAGATGCAATGAATCACTGCAATGAATCACTCAGGTCATGAGTTCGAGGCCCGCTCGGAGCCTATGTTTGTCTTGTCTTCGTTCTATGTTAAAAGGCATTAAATGTTTGCCTATATGTGTAATGTGATCCGCCCTGAGTCCCCTTCGGGGTGAGAAAGAAGGGCGGAATATAAATGCTGTAAATAAATAAATAAATAAATAAATAATCGAAGACATTTATCCGGCCCCCACGGCGAAGGGGGTTGGGATAAATGACCCAAGGGGTCTCTTCTTCTCTTACAACCCTTATTATTATGATTATGATTATGATTATTATTAGCATTGAGGCTGGGTGGCCATCTGTCAGGGGTGCTTTGCTTGCGCTTTTGATGCACAAAGGCAGAAGGGGATTGGACTAAATGGCCCAAAGGGTCTCTTCCAACCCTCTTTATTATTATTATTATTATTATTATTATTATTATTATTATTATATTAGTATTAACATTGAGGCTGGGTGGCCATCTGTCAGGGGTGCTTTGCTTGTGCTTTTGGTGCACAAAGGCAGGAGGTTGGACTCAATGGGCCAAAGGGTCTCTTCCAACCATCTTTTTTATTGTTGTTGTTGTTGTTGTTATTAATTATTATTGCTCGGTGGCCAACTATAGTCCGGCCCTCCAACGGTCTGAAGGATCGTGAACTGGCCCCCTGTTTAAAGTTTGGGGACCCCTGATCTTGAGTTTTGGAGTTGTAGTTCACCAACATCCAGAGAGCACTGTGGACTCCAAACAATGATGGGTCTGGACCAGACTTGGCACAAATACTCAACATGCCATCGTTGTCGAGAGTTCCAACTATTTATTCGTCTTTTCTTTTTTAATAATGAAAAATAACCTCTCAAAACACAGAACATAAACCTTTTGTGGAGGAAACGGGGCAAAGGAGAACGACAACAACAAAAAACCCCACCATTTTCTCATCAAAAGAGTTAACTTTCCCACCCCGCAGTTGCAAAGTACGAAAGGGGGAAAAGAAAATACTATTTTGCCCTCCTCCACAACCCAAGAATGAATGCAATTAATCCCCCCCGACCCTAAAATTCAAGCCTCGCAGGACACAGTGTATTTTATGCAGATCAAGAGTCATTCCTGAAGGCGGTTGCTTGTACATTCAAGGAGCAAGTCCTCATGGAGTTGGTACAGTATAAGGAAAATCGCTATCTTTGAAGTATCCGATATCTTTGATGCACGAAAAGTTGCAAGGCCGATGGATGCGAGAATATAAAAGAGACGCATTTGAAACCAAAGTTTAGTCTGGTTGTTTCGATTCCGGTGTCTCCCAGAAAAAGGTGGGTTTACTCCCCCGTTTTTTTTGAAGCAATGTGTCATAAACTGCATTAAGGTACCAAGAAGTGAAGACACCGTCGAGTGACGCTTAGGACATGCCTTCGCCTGGTTCAGATAAAGGCTTTGCAGCAAATCCGTGTTCTAGCACCGTTCCCTAGAAGCACTTTTTTTATCCGATGATAGAGAGCACCACATGAGTTAGACAGATATGTTTTGCTAGTTCCATCCAAAAATAATAATAACAACAATTAGAGGCAGCTTGGAAGATTTTGATCACCCACGTTTGGGCTCCAAAAAGAGGTGTAAACATGGCGTGGAGAGCAAAGCATCTCTCCCAAACGCCTCAAAAAAGATACAGGAGCACCCAGGGATTTGAAAGCAAGGACCACAAATCAAGGAAAAGGTGTGAGATGTGTGTGGTGGAGGTTGTTGCAGAGGAAATACATTTGTGCAGACGAGGGAGAATTGGTTACGACGGAAATAAAAAAGATGGATAGAGAGTGATGGATGAATTGATGGATGGATGGAGTTCAGAGAGATAGTGAAGATAAATAAATCAAATAGGTAGGTCAGATTGATGAGAGTAGATAGTGCAGATCAGTGGTTCCCAACCTTTGGGCCTCCAGGTGTTTTGGACTTCAACTCCCAGCCAGCTTACCAGCTGTTAGGAATTGTGGGAGCTGAAGTCCAAAACACCTGGAGGCCCAAAGGTTGGGAACCACTGAGATAGATATGTTCAGATAGATAGATCAGATAGACAGGCAGATAGTTCAGACAGACAGATAGATCAGAGTAGATAGTTCAGATAGATCAGATAGACAAGCTAGTTCAGATGGATGGATGGAGATCAAATAGATAGATAGATAGATAAGATAGATCAGACTAGATAGTTCAGATAGATAAATAAGTTCAGATAGATAGTTCAGATAGGTAGATAGATCAGATAGACAAACATAGTTCAGATGGATGGATGGAGATCAAATAGATAGATAGATAGATAGATAGATAGATAGATAGATAGATAGATAAGATAGATCAGAGTAGATAGTTCAGATAGATAGATCAGATAGACAAGATAGTTCAGATGGATGGATGGAGATCAAATAGATAGTTAAAATAGATAGATAGATAGATCAGAGTAGATAGTTCAGATAGGTAGATAGATCAGATAGACAAACATAGTTCAGATGGATGGATGGAGATCAAACACATAGTTAAGATAGATAGATCAGAGTAGATAGCTCAGATAGATAGTTCAGATAGACAGACAAGATAGTTCAGATGGATGGATGGAGATCAAATAGATAGTTAAGATAGATAGATAGATAGATAGATAGATAGATAGATAGATAGGAGTAGATAGTTCAGATAGATAGATCAGATAGACAAGATAGTTCAGATGGATGGATGGAGGTCAGATAGATAGATAGATAGATAGATAGATAGATAGATAGATAGATAGATAGATAGATAGATCAGAGTAGATAGTTCAGATAGATAGATAGATCAGTTAGACAGATAGTTCAGATAGATGGATGGAGATCAAACAGATAGTTAAGATAGATAGATAGATAGATCAGATAGTTCAGATAGATAGTTCAGATAGGCAGACAAGATAGTTCAGATGGATGGATGGAGATCAAATAGATAGTTAAAATAGATAGATAGATCAGAGTAGATAGTTCAGATAGATAAATAAGTTCAGATAGATAGTTCAGATAGATAGATAGATAAGATAGATCATAGTTCAGATAGATAGATCAGATAGACAAGATAGTTCAGATGGATGGATGGAGATCAAACACATAGTTTAGATAGATAGATAGATAGATAGATAGATAGATAGATAGATAGATAGATAGATAGATAGATAAGATAGATCAGAGTAGATAGTTCAGATAGATAAATAAGTTCAGATAGATAGTTCAGATAGGTAAATAGATCAGATAGACAGATAGTTCAGATGGATAGATGGAGATCAAATAGATAGATAGATAAGATAGATCAGAGTAGATAGTTCAGATAGATAAATAAGTTCAGATAGTTCAGATAGATAGATAGCTCTGATAGAGAGTTCAGATAACTAGTTAAATCAGATAGATAGATCAGAGTAGATAGTTCAGATAGATAGATCAGATAGATACACAGTTTAGATAGACAGATCAGATAATTCAGATAGACAGTTCTAATAGATGGCTAGAGAAGTGTTTAGATAGATCAAATAGATACATCATCTGATCTATCTGATAGATAGGAGTAGATAGTTCAGATGGATAAGTTCAGATAGATCAGTGGTTCTCAGCCTGGGGTCCCCAGATGTTTTTGGCCTACAACTCCCAGAAATCTCAGCCAGTTTACCAGCTGTTAGGATTTCTGGGAGTTGGAGGTTAAAACATCTGGGGACCCACAGGTTGAGAACCACTGGTGTAGACAGACAGACGGAGTAAGCAGAAGTCTAGTGGGGAGTACAGGATAGTGCTTAGGTTCCGAAGCGGGGAAAATCAGGGAAACAATACACCAGGCGAAGTCTTAGCATCGTCTACGTATTGGTTATGGGAATCGAACTCCCATGTTCCAAACAGCCTCAGGCCCTTTCCTGAGGGGAAAAAGGAAGGGGCCTGAGGCTGTTAGGAATGATGGGAGTTGAAGTCCAAAACACCTGGAGGAAGCGCAGAAGTTGAGCCGACACTAGGTTATGGGCCCAGGTTCCGTAAAGTTTGTTTAAGTGGCTAAGAGGGAAAAGAAAGGGGACCGAAGGTGTTGGGAAGTGTGGGAGTTGAAGTCCAAAATACCTGGAGAGAGGGCCGAAGTTGACCCACAACTGGGTTATGGGCCCAGGATTCATAAAGTTCGTTTAAGTGGCTGAGAGGGAAAGGAAAGGGGACTGAGGCTGTTGGGAATGGTGGGAGTCGAAGCCCAAAACACTTGGAGGAAGAGCACGAGGTGACCCACGCCTGGGTTATGGGCCCAGGATTCATAAAGTTTGTCCATGCCTTGTTTAGAGACATTGCAAGGATGAGACGAGGTCTCTTGGGTGGTACAATCGCCACCGAAACAACATACGAAGAGCCGCTTCCCCGCAATCAATTGCAGCATTTGCAGTACAGCAGCACGTATGTATCGACAGGTAATGTCTCCGAAAGCCACGCCGACGCAGCCCAGCGCCAGTTGTCGGGGCTTGTATCGTTACAGTAGAAGCGGTGCCCCTTTCTAAGGCAGAACACGGCTGCGGGATTGGATAATTAAAATTAAAAACAATTGACTAAGGGAAAAAAAAACAAGTTCTGACAAACTTCAGCACCGGAAAAGTGGCTCCAGCCAGATGGGGAGGAATGAGCTACCAGCCAGGTTCAAGCGAGAATCCCAAAATGGATTGTTTGTCGTCCTCGAGAGAGGGAACCCAATGGGGGCGGACTCCCACGTTTTTGAGGTCCATTAAATGCCTACAAAAGAAGGAAAGGTGTGAAGCGTCGTAGTGGCCGTCGGCCAGATGTCCGCTCTCCTCCCCGAGTCTGTATTTTTCGTCCGCCGTCGGACTCCTTCCTGCCCATCGGAGGAAACGTGGCACCGGCTGCAAGCGAGGAGAGAGAGGAAGGACGCGGATCTTGTCTCTCACCGCAGGCTTCGGTAGAGGAAGGCCGAGGTGAAGACGGCGTTGAGGGTCAGGCTCACGGCGAGGAGGCCCCGGACAGACCAGCAGCCGACGCGACCTTCGTCGAAACCAAAACAGAGAGAAAGAATTAGACTACAAGAAAAAGCCAAAGCTGAAATCAGGACAGTGAATAAAGAGCAACACTCAGAAAGCTGGGGAATTCCAGTCAGGAAACAATCAGGGCCAGCTAACACCCCCCAACAAAGGATTCCCTGGTTGGTTGAGTATGTTTTTATTGTATTCTTTATGTTTAAATATTTTAAATGCATTTTGATATTGTATTTTATGCTGTATTTGGACTTGGTCCCCATGTGAGCCACCCGAGTCCCTTCGGGGAGATGGGGCGGGATACAAAAATAAAGTTTTATTTATTTATTTATTATTATTATTATTATTATTATTATTATTATTATTATTATTCCCCCCAGGCAGGAAGCAGCCAGGCTTTGAAGCTGCAAGGCCATTAAATGCTAATCAAACTGGCCAACTGATGAACCAATCTGGACACAGCATACTATTTGAGAACACAGAAATGCTGGACCACTCTCACAACCACCATGTCAGACAACACAGAGAAGCTATTGAAATCCACAAGCATGTGGACAATGTCGACAGAAAGGAGGAAACCATGAAAAGGAACAAAATCTAGCTACTACTATTAAATAACTCTAGAATGAGGACAGTAAATAAAGAACAACACTCAGAAAACAGGGGAATTCCAGACAGGAAACAATCAGGGCCAGCTAACACCTCCCAACAAAGGATGCCCTCGGGCAGGAAACAACCAGGCTTTAAAGCTGC
Organism: Anolis carolinensis; assembly: GCF_035594765.1. NCBI lineage: Eukaryota > Metazoa > Chordata > Lepidosauria > Squamata > Anolidae > Anolis > Anolis carolinensis. The sequence continues at coordinate 6,204,902 of NW_026943826.1, forward strand.
AAGGCTGTTCAATGCTAATCAAGGTGGGCAATTAATGAACCAACCAGGACGCAGCATACCATCTGAGAACACAGAAATGCTAGACCACTCTCACAACCACCATGTCACACTACACAGAGAAGCCATAGAAATTCATAAACAAGTGGACAATTTCAACAGAAAGGAGGAAACCATGAAAATGAACAAAATCTGGCTACCAGTATTTTTAAAAAAATCTAAAATCAGGATAGTAAATTAAGAACAACACTCAAGAACAACACTAAAATAGGGGAATTCCAGACAGGAAACAATCAGGGCCAGCTAACACCTCCCAACAAAGGATGCCCTTGGGCAGGAAGCAGCAAAGCTTTGAAGCTGCAAGGCTATTCAATGCTGATCAAGCTGGCCAATGGCAACATTCACACTTGCCTCAAACAGACAAAAGAGTTCTTTCTCCCACCCTGGACATTATTCCACAAGTAAAGCTTCCTAGTCCAGGAATGTCCATCGAATCAAGGCATTTAAGTGCCCGAGGATGTTACGATTTTGGCACTCACCCTTCCAGCCGGGACTCTCCTCCCCGTTGGTCGTGGTGTCCACCACGCAGCTGGAACCGTGCGAGGAGTTGTCCGTCTTCTTCGCGGAGCCCTCGCTGCAAAGGCTGCCCGCCTCGAGGACCGCCCTGGTATCTGCGGACAGAGAACGGTTTGCAGGGATATGTTTTCCAGGCTGCATCAATGGGCAAACCTGGGCCCTCCGGGTGTTTTGGACTCCAACTCCCACCATTCCTAACAGCCTCAGGCCCCTTCCTTTTCACCCCCAGCCGCTTAAGCGGCTGGGGGTGAAAAGGAAAGGGCCTGAGGCTGTTAGGAATGGTGGGAGTTGGAGTCCAAAACACCTGGAGGGCCCAAATTTGAAATTTGAGGACCACGGAGATGTATCTACCATGCATTTCTCTCTCAATATGGTTCCTCTTGGGGAAAGCGGGCACGTCGGAGGCGAAGCCGTGGCTTTCCGAGGGGGCGAAGTCCTCGCCGGAGGGGACCCCGTTTTGGGCCGAGAAGAGCATCAGCCGCTGGCCCTTCAAGTTGAGCCGGGCCGGGCTGATGAGTGGTCGGCGGTAGCGCAAGGAACCCGAACTCGAGGCCACGGAACCGGCCACGGATGGGGCGGGCGACGGCACCGGGGAAGGGAGGCAGCTCCCGGAGAGGAGCGAGAAGTATTCTGGCAAAGAGAGAGAAAACTGGATGAGTGTCCTTGACTTAGAAATTGGAAATGCCCCACAACTGTTCCATGTATGTGGCTGAGACAGTGACACCTTTGCTTCCCAATGGTTCAACATGCACAAACGTTGCTTCATTACAAACTAGCATTGCCCAATGGTTTCGTCAGCTTCCTTGCACAGTCTGCATTTTGGGTCATCAGCTGATTTTTCGATCTTGGCCTGAATTGCCTTTGTCCTGATGGCTTGCTCCTGGGCTGCAAGGATCAGGCCTTCTGTCTCCTTCTTCAGGGCCCCATTCGTGAGCCATAGCCAGGTTTTTATTATTATTATTATTATTATTATTATTATTATTATTATTATTATTATTATTATTTTCTTACATATATATTTTCTTACAGCAGCTGAGGAGATGATCAATGGTTTCGTCGGTTTCCTTGCACAGTCTGCATTTTGGGTCATCAGCTGATTTTTCGATCTTGGCCTGAATTGCCTTTGTTCTGATGTCTTGCTCCTAGGCTGCAAGGATCAGGCCTTCTGTCTCCTTCTTCAGGGCCCCATTCGTGAGCCATAGCCAGGTCTTTATTATTATTATTATTATTATTATTATTATTATTATTATTATTATTATTATTTTCTTACATATATATTTTCTTACAGCAGCTGAGGAGATGATCAATGGTTTCGTCAGTTTCCTTGCACAGTCTGCATTTTGGGTCATCAGCTGATTTTTTGATCTTGGCCTTGATTGCCTTTGTCCTGATGGCTTGCTCCTGGGCTGCAAGGATCAGGCCTTCTGTCTCCTTCTTCAGGGCCCCATTCGTGAGCCAGAGCCAGGTCTTCTCCTTATCAGCTTTTCCTTCAATTTTGTCAAGGAACTTTCCGTGCAATGTTTTGTTGTGCCAGATGTCAGCTCTAGTTTGTAGTGCGGTTTTCTTGTACTGATTCTTTGTATGCTGTGTTTTGAGGAGTTTCTGATTTTATTATTATTACTACTATTACTGCTACTACTACTAATAATAATATCTAAATACTTTGTTTCCTTTTTCTTACCTGATGTAGGTGATTCCTTGGAGAAGGACATCTGCGAAGGGGGGCGGCTTCCGCTGAACAAGTATCCCGAATCTTTACAATAAAAATAAATTAAAATAATTAGATCTCTCTGTATAGATATATAAGTCTTATTTCTAACTCTAACAGTCAACGTTGGCTGGGAAATAACTATCGAACCGCGTTGGAGGACGTAGACCCCGGCCTGCGGACCGTACGCAGCCCTTTGAGGTCCTTTCCTCAGCTTTCTGCCCTAAAGTTTAGACAAGTGATTCCCAAAGTGGGGCGCTACTGCCCCCTGGTGGGCGCTGGAGCGATCCAGGGGGCGGTGATGGCACCTACCCTGTTTCCCCTAAAATAAGACATCCCCAGAAAATAAGACCTAGTAGAAGTTTTGCTGAATTGCTAAATATAAGGCCTCCCCCAAAAGTAAGACCTAGCAAAGGTTTTGTTTGGAAGCATGTCCGCCAAACAGAACACCAGAGCATGCAGGATCGGTAAATGTACGTACCATAGAGTGTTGTACATGGAAATAATGGTAGTAACAAGAAATTCTTGATAGGATTCACAATTTGTCTGGTTACGCTGGTTTGTGATGACAACTACTGTACAGTATATAATAAATGTTCATTTTTTTGTTCAACAATAAATGTGAATTCTTCATGGAAAAATAAGACATCCCCTGAAAATAAGACCTACAGCATCTTTGGGAGCAAAAATTAATATAAGACACTGTCTTATTTTTGGAGAAACACGGTATTAGGACACGGGGGCGGGGCCTCTTCCCAAGTGTTGGAGACAGGGCTGAGCCCCTGAGGCACCTGTTAGGACACAGGGGGCGGAGCTAGAGGAGTGGGCGTGGCTTCCCAAGAGCCCAAGACAGTGCTGAGTATCTATACCTTTCCTGAGGCGCTTGTTGGGACACAGGGGGTGGAGCTAGGGAAGGGGGCGGGGCCTCCTTCCAAGAGCCCGAGACATGGCTGAGCCTCTATACCAGGGGTCCCCAAACTTTTTAAGCAGAGGGCCGGTCCACAATCTTTCAGACTGTTGAGGGGTCGATTTATCATTTGAAAAAAATACAAACGAATTCCTATGCATACTGCACATGTCTTATTTGTAGTGCAACAACAACAACAACGAAAGAACAATACAATATTTAAAAATGAAAACAATTTTAAACAACATAAACCTATTAGGATTTCAATGGAAAGTGTGGGCCTGCTACTGGCCAATGAGATAGTCAAGTTAATTAGGATTGTTGTTGTTGTTGTGTGCCTTCAAGTCATGTCAGATTCTGGCCGAGCCTAAGTCTAAAATTAATTATTTATTTACTACATTTATATCCCACCCTTCTCACCCCGAAGGGGACTCAGAGCAGCTGTATGTACATACAATATATTATATTATTAGCATAACACAATATTAGCATTATATATTACTATATTGAACTATATCACTATACTATTCTATAATATGTAATATATAACATATAATTAATATTATTATATGGTATTACTATTAGTATTATATTGTATAACATAGGATTATTATCAATATTATATGTATATAGAATATCTTTTATTAAAACTGATATAAAAATATTATATTATAAAACTGAGGGCGGGGGCCAGATAAATGACCTTGGAGGGCCGCATCTGGCCCCCGGGCCTTAGTTTGGGGACCCCTGCTCTATACCTCTCCTGAGAGGCCTTTTAGGACTAAAGGGCGGGGCTGGGGTGGGGGCGGGGCCTCTTCCGCGGAGCCTCTGTATACCGAACACGGGGGCGGGGTATAGAGGTTCAGCCCCATCAAACACTTGGGAAGAGGCCCCGCCCTGTGTCCTGGCAGGCGCCGCAGGACCGGAATAGAAGCTCAGCCCTGCCTCAGAGCTCGTAACTCCACCCATCCCAGTCCTGGCCGCCCCTTTGTGGCTCCGCCCACCTCCCCCTCCCAGGCCTGCATCTTGGACTAGGGGAGAGGCTCAGCCCCGCCCTCTTGAGCAGGAGCCACGCCCACCCCTCTAAGCCACGCCCCTATTTCCAGGGGATGCTGAGTAATATTTTTTTCTGGAAAGGGGGCGGTAGGCCAAATAAGTTTGGGAACCACTAGTTTAGACCTAGTGTTGCTGAGAGGGGTCGACCGTCCTCTTTGTCCTCAAAGAGGACAGATCCACGTGTGTCTTACCGGTCCTGGCCAGGGACGGGGTGGTGCCCAAGGACAGGGCCCGGTTGAGGCGCCCCGGAAGAGAGGAGGAAGAGGTCCGCCGTGGGGAGCGGAAGAGCGGCGGGGCGAAGGGCAAAGCGCAGGGCCGGGCCGGGAAGAAGGCGGTGGGAGAAGGCAACGGCGGAGGGAAAACGAAGCTGAGCTCTGCGCCACCGTCGAGCGGAATGGGGATCGGGTCACCGGAGAGATATCTGTCAACGAGAAGCAAGAAAGGCATTCGCATGGACGCTGAGCCATCATGATGGTAGGCATTTGATATTGAGTCTCCTTGTGTATAAATAAACATCATCATCATAACAACAACACGTCGTCGTGTGTAATATGTCTTGTGTTGTCGTCGTTTAATGTTATGGTGAACTCTTACTTTTTTTTAATGAGTAGAAAGCTTAAACTGCAAATAGCGGATAACATGTAGAAATAGCAAGATGATATTATATTATACTATACTAATACTATAATACATTGTATATACATGTAATATTAATAATAATATTATGATGTAATACAATGTAATAATAATTATAATTGACTATTATAATTGTATATTTATATTACATGCAATATTACTAATAATATTGCGATATAGTTGTATAATATAATATATTGTATGTATATATACTTGTAAACCGCCCTGAGTCCCCGTCGGGGTGAGAAGGGCGGTACAGTAGAGTCTCACTTATCCAACATAAACGGGCCGGCAGAATGTTGGATAAGCGAATATGTTGGATAATAAGGAGACGTTAAGGAAAAGCCTATTAAACATCAAATTAGGTTATGATTTTACAAATGAAGCACCAAAACATCATGTTAGACAACAAATTTGGCAGAAAAAGTAGTTCAATATGCAGTAATGCTATGTAGTAATTACTGTATTTATGAATTTAGCACCAAAGTATCATGATATATTGAAAACATTGACTACAAAAATGCGTTGGATAATCCAGAACGTTGGATAAGCGAGTGTTGGATAAGTGAGACTCTACTGTATATAAATGTCGCAAATAAATAAATAAATAAATATGTTTTTTCAGTTAAGTTACTGCTAATATGCACTCAATGTCATAATTAACTGGTTGATTGACTAACAGACATGTAGATATGCATGTATACGACAGGAGAGAATGCTTCTGGAACATGGACAGACAGCCCAGAAAGCTCACAGCAACCCAAACAATACTGAAGTAATATTTTGCAGAATACACAGTTTTCTGGGTACATTTTTTTGGGGTGAGAAAAACATTACTTTGGTCCAAAAGTACTGATGTATAATAATAATAATAATAATAATAATAATAATAATAATAATAATAATAATAATAATAATAGAATAATAAATGCATAAAAGTCATAATTTCCTGAATTAGAACAAAAACAAGGGGACTGACCCACCAAATAATTAACCATGTTGCAAAGAGAGGTAGATATTATTATATTATTATTGACACAAAGACACAGTATGACACAGCAAACGAAATATATATGCTGGATTTCGTACCACAAAATCATAAGTTGAAGACTTCCCAATAATAATAATAATAATAATAGTTGAACTTGGGAAGTGTTCGACTTGTGGTTTTGTGAAACGAAATCCAGCATGTCTATCTTGTTTGCTGTGTCATACAACGCCGTTGTGTCAATAATAATAGTAATTATTATTATTATTAGCTCCTCCAATGATTTTTTTCCTTCAACTGATGAGGAAGGATCATGACTACAATTCCCAGAATTCCCTAGCCTGGGGTCCTGTTTGGGGATCATGGGAAGTGTAGTCTTAATCAAGATCCTGCCATTGTGAATGAATGGAGATGAGAGCTTGGTCTTGTTAGGACTTTAAATACTGAGCTGGACAAAAGAATTCCAGGATCGTTCAAGGGTCTCTATGGACCGGAATCAAAACAATGAATGAACTCTTTTGTGGGAATGTTACGACCCTCCAATTCAGCATTCCATTCCCTCGCTGCTGATTGGCTGCTTGCTCAGGTTAATCTGCATGCCCGGCTCCGATTGGCTAAGAAGGTCCAGGGGAAAAGAGGGAGGGGGGCTTTACTCCTCTTCAAGATTCTGAATGAATGGAAGATGCTCGCGGGAAAATATAAACAATTCCTGTATTGGATTTATTATTTCTGTAGCCAAAAAAGGATGGGTTTTCTTGCGGCTGATGCAGATGTTGACCCCGACAGTGTGGTATAATGATCAAAAAAGCATTTTCAGGGCCTCAGTTCGAATCCTCCCTATTCTGCCCTGCAGGAAGACACAACGAAAACCCTCCCAAAAGATGGCCACCTAACCTGTGCTGACAAAGCTCGCCTTCCAATGCTTGCCGATGCAATCTGCCTTGTCATTCTTAGAAAGACTCAGAAAGAGGGTTGGGAAATGTTTCCTTTGGTGTCCCATAGGGGAATATGGGACTTAAAGTGCAAAAAAGTCATTTTTCTGAGCTCTGAATGTACTCATTGTCTCAGGTCGTTGTTTTTGTGTGTCTTCGCTTTGAAATTGTGGGTGTATATGTGCCATTTCTAAGTTTCTATGGGGATTTTTTTGGTCCAGGATGAATCTAATTCTCAACCTTCGGCATTGAAGGTTTGCCAGTTTGTGTTACTTTGCTGAAAGCCACCCTGAGTCCCTTTGGGGAGATAGGGTGGTCTATAAATAAGGCATTATTATTATTGTTGTTATTGACACACAGACGTTGTATGACACAGCAAACAAGATAGATATGCTGGATTTCGTATCGCAAAACCACAAGTCAAACACTTCCCAAGTGTTTAGGACTGTGATGTATTATTATTTAGGTTTATGTGCAATGGTTCTGTGGAAAAGTGGTTTTAAGTAACTATATGTTTTAGCTGACTAATGTATTTTATGTATTTTATGTCTTGTATTTTATGAATAGTTGTTAATGGTTTTAAATGTGTTGCTGTTTTATTGATCTGTTTGGCATTGAATTTTGCCAGTTGTTGTAAGCCGCAATGAGTCCCCTCGGGTGAGAAGGGCGGGGTAGAAATGTTGTAAATAAATAAATAAATAAATTATTATTATTATTATTATAGCCAGCATTGCAAATGTACAGGGATGATGGGAGCTGGCGTCATCTAAGCATAAGCCACAGAGTTGCATAGCATCTGTCAAAGAACACTAAGATCCATTATTAAGGACAGCTGCAACTATATTTTTAAATGTTTGCAAATGAAGTACTTAAAATACACTAAGAAAAATAAATAATAATGAATAATAATTCACAATAATATTAATAGAAATAAATAAAATAAATAATTCATAAGAATAATCAATAGAAATAACAATCATCAATAATAATAATAATAACAACAACAACACACCAGACATCACAGTTGTGGAAAAGAAAAAGGTTTGGATCATTGATGTCACCATCCCAGGTGACAGTCGCATTGACGAAAAACAACAGGGAAAACTCAGCCGCTATCAGGACCTCAAGATTGAACTTCAAAGACTCTGGCAGAAACCAATGCAGGTGGTCCCGGTGGTGATGGGCACACTGGGTGCCGTGCCAAAAGATCTCAGCCGGCATTTGGAAACAATAGACATTGACAAAATTACGATCTGCCAACTGCAAAAGGCCACCCTACTGGGATCTGCACGCATCATCCGAAAATACATCACACAGTCCTAGACACTTGGGAAGTGTTCGACTTGTGATTTTGTGATGCGAAATCCAGCATATCTATCTTATTTGCTGTGTCATAATAAAATAATAATAATAATAATAATAATAATAATAATAATAATTATTATTATAATGCATCACACAGTCCTAGACACGGGAAGTGTTCGACTTGTGATTTTGTGATACGAAATCCAGCATGTCTATCTTGTTTGCTGTGTCATAATAAAATAATAAATTACCATAGCCCATTCTTATCTCTTTTAATCAGCCTGCTGCATACTTAAGTGATTGCCCATTGACACAAGTGAGCAGAATCCCATAGAGGCGAATGTATAGGATTCAATGAGGGTGTTATGAGAGTATTATCATTATTATCTGGAATGCCTGTTTTCTCGTGTTGCTCTTTATTTACTGATCTTTCTCCCACCCTGGACCTTCCACATATTTATCAACCCCTTGTCTTGTTTCCAACAGACCTCACAACCTCTGAGGATGCCTGCCACAGATGTGGGCGAAACGTCAGGAGAGAATGCTTCTGGAACGTGGTCATACAGCTCAGAAAAGTCCCAGCAACCCAGTGATTCAGGCCATGAAAGCCTTTGACAACACAGTTCTTAACTCTTTTAAAACCACCAGCTGCAATCAATCTTGTCAGTCGAGAGGTTGACAGTTCAAAGCCTGGGTCAGGGTGAGCTCCTGACCTTTAGACCAGCTTCTGCCTCCCTACCGGTTCGAAAGTAAAATGTGAGTAAATAAATAGGTACCGCTTAAAAGTGGGGAGGTATTTTAAGGCACACATAAGGAAATGCCGGTAATTCAATGAAAAGGAGGAATTTTACCAACAAAGCTCTTCGACAGGGAGATGGAGTGATAGCACCGAGCACAAGACTGCAAGAAGCCAAAGATGGGAAAAGCCTATATACCTCTATCTATGTTCAATTGTTTTGTCTTGGCTGTGTATAAAAACGGCATTGAATGTTTACCACATAGAGGGGCGGAATATAAACACTGTAAATAAACAAACAAACAAGTAAACAACCAAAAAAAGGCCAAACGAGTCAAAAAATAAACCCTCACAGTTTGAAAAGTGGTACGGCTAAGGAGCCCTTTATTATACTCGGCAGCTCGAGTAGTGTTTACAACAATTATGTATATATATAGTGTGTTAACTAGACAATCAGGCACAATTAATGCTATATAAAATAAAGAGTATTTTTAAAGAAGGCTTATTCCTTATAATAATAATAATAATAATAATAATAATAATAATAATAATAATATAGTAATCATAAATAAAGACACACATTGGAGTATCTGAGAGTAGTACAGGACTACACAGTGGTTAAGTGCTTACAAAGTGTAAAGAATCATGATGACAAAGGGGAGATCTGCAAAAATCGAATATATATTCCTTCTGCAAAAAAAGAATGTGGGGGTCAAAGTGGGGAGAAAGGGGAAGGAAGAAGACTCCCTTTAAGGACAGGATCAACTTGGTAATTCTATCCGCTTTTCTCTGTTATATACACGGCTTTTTGCTGATCAAAAAGGTTAGGGACCAGGGTACGGTCAAAATATAAAAACGGTTGAAAAGTACAATCTACGGATTGCACTTTTCAACCATATTCAGCATATTGACAGTGGCAATCCTCACAACGAACACTAGATGGCACTTGAGTGATTGGTGATAATTTTCACACCGAACACTAGATGGTGCTCAAGTGAGTGAGAAAGATAAGGAAGAGGCAGAACGAGGCCAAAGAAGAGCGGACCAGGGATCGAAAAGTGTGTTATCACAGCTCTCATTTTGATCTGTCAAAATTAAGTGTCAATAATTGAGGCGTCGAAAGAAAGATGGTATTATATCCGCCTGGAAATGGTGATCATCCTCGATCTCCAAAAATTAGGTGCATCTACACTGCGGAATTAGCCCAGTTTGGCACCACTTGTTTGTATACACATAGTAAAAGTGGAAATGGGTATGTATGTGTGTGGCTGGGGTGTCCACTTACACAGACAAGCTCCCTCTTCCACAAATAGCTATAGCTCCCACTACTCAGGAGACACCAATGGCCCTCCCACCAATGACATTTCAGATTATCGTGAGCGCCGTGAACATGTCCAAGAGCCCTGCCAATGTCCTGCACAAACTCCACACTGCCCACCACCCAAGGGAAGGCTTTCATTTGAGGACAATTTCACCCTAGATTTTCTGTTTTGCCTCCATCACAGACATCCCAGTGTTTCTGACTCTCTCCTTCCATTAGGTTCCAATTCAAAAGTTTTCAAAACTAACATCGAACAGCTGAATTACTCCCAACTGATTACCACAAGGAAAGAAATAATAATAATAATAATAATAATAATAATAATAATAATAATGAAATAATAATAATAATGAAATAATAATAATAATAATAATAATAATAATAATAATATGAAATCCAGCATATCTATCTTGTTTGCTGTGTCATAATGTAATAATAATAATAATAACAATAATAATGAGTCTGCTGTGGACTCATCTTGTTGTGTTTCAAATAATAATAATAATATTTCAATTAATTACCTATGCCATTGGGTAATGTGACTAAATCAGGCATGGGCAAACTTGGGCCCTCCAGGTGTTTTGGACTTCAACTCCCACAATTCCTAACCATGCCTGGACTAAATGCTTTTTATACATTGTTGCCAACTTTCAGTTCAAAACACACACCAAATATTTTATATCAAGGCTGCATTCCAAAAAAACAAAACAAGCAGGATACTCACTTCAGTGTATTAAGAGTTAACCAAATACACACATACACACACATGGAAAATATTGTGGGAAAGAGGAGAGGGAAAATGCAATAAAATGTCACTACCATTGCCACCAAACCCATGCATATTAAAATAATAATAATAATAATAATAATAATAATAATAATAATAATAATAATAATAATAATAATAATAATGAGTCTGCTGTGGACTCATCTTGTTGTGTTTCAAATAATAATAATAATAATAATAATAATAATAATACCCTTTCAATTAAGTACCTATGCCATTGGGTAATGTGACTAAATCAGGCATGGGCAAACTTGGGCTCTCCAGGTCAAAACACTTGGACTTATTTAATAATAATAATAATAATAATAATAATAATAATAATAATAATAATAATAATAATAGAGTAAAGTGTATCAAGGTGGAGGAGAAAGATTCCTCCCCCAAACTGCTTCATTCAGGTTTTGTACCTTTCTGGTTATGTCTGGCTCTGTAAATATAAGAAATACTACTTCAATGTGTTGTCGAAGGCTTTCATGGCTGGAATCACTGGGTTGCTGTGAGTTTTCTAGGCTGTATGTTACAGAAGCATTCTCTCCTGACGTTTCACCGACATGTACGGCAGGCATCCTCAGAGGTTGTGAGGTCTGTTGGAAACTCGGCCTGTGGGGTTTATATATCTGTGGAATAATGTCCAGGGTGGGAGAAAGAACTCTTGTCTGTTGGAGGCAAGTGTGAATGTTGCCATTGGCCAGCTTGATTAGCATTGAATGGCCTTGCAACTTCAACAAAGTATTCCCCCAGGCAGGAAGCAGCCAGGCTTTGAAGCCATTCAACAAAGTAAATAAAGAACAACACTCAGAAAATAGGGGAATTCCAGACAAGAAACCATCAGGGCCAACTAACACCTCCCAACAAAGGTTTTCCCCAGGGAGGAAGCAGCCAGGCTTGGAAGCTGCAAAGCCTTTCAATGCTAATCAAGGTGGCCAATGACAACATTCACACTTGCCTCAAGCAGATTCCTACCCTGGGCATTATTCCACCGATATATAAACCCCACTTGCCTAGTTTCCAACAGACCTCACAACCTCTGAGGATGCTTGACATAGATGTGGGCGAAACGTCAGGAGAGAATGCTTCTGGAACACAGCCAGACAGCCTGGAATACTCAAAGCAACCCAAAGCTAACCATAATAATACAGCATGATTCCACTATAAACTGCCAAGGACTCCTAGGGGTTGACCTAATATTACATCAAATTCATTATTTCAAGTTTCTAGTCCATAAGAAACCCCTATGACATTTAAATTAACCTGAAAGCTTTATTCTAAAGGAAGGATGGAGATATATGTGGGATTTGCAAATAGAACTCCCCACTGATGCAATAATGAAGGGTGATGGGACTTGCAATCACTAGGAAGGAATTAAAGAGTCCTGGAAGTCATCGCTTCCTGGCTCGTGGGGATTCTGGGAACTACGCTCCAAACACATTAACATTCCCAATCCTCTCGTGTCAGCTAATCCCCTACCAAAACCCCACGCACAAGCAGAGGATGCAAGGATAATTATTATTTTCTGTGGTGGAAAATAACATTTATTTCCGGTTAGAAACACACGTACAAACAAGCCACTCCAACCGCTTATTAGGAAAACACAAACCCAACCATGAATAGCGAATGCATGGCTTTCTATGTAGTTTGGGAAAGATTCCCGATATTATTGCTTTTATAACATAGGCAACAGCCTCAGGTAATATGGTTACTCTAAAAAAAATAATAAACCACACACACCCTAATTGCAATGGAAATTAAGGGATTAAGCTTTCCTTGTATCAGAAGATAGGTTAAGAGAACAAACAGCGGCAGCATGCTGTTAATTAAGGGCAGGCAATTAAGAGATTATCTCACTGTTACATCCACTGCATTATTGATGGTGCAGTGCTGTTATTATTTTTTCAAAGTGTGGGTCAATATAAACATATTCCCACTGCACTCAAAAAATAAAATAAAATACTAATTCCCTTGAGGCCATCTACACTGTACATTTAATCCAGTTCTGATCCGGTTTTAACCGTGACAACACCCTGCCAATGAAGGACCCTCTGGGATGATACATTTTTAGGGCTCATGTTAAACCAACCCCAACTTCTCACCCCTTGACTAAATAATGATACTTAATAATCAATAATTAATAATCATAACAATTATTAATAATCAACATATTATTTATTAATAGATGTTATTGATAATAATAATTATTATCAATTGTTGATAATTTTAATAATTAGCAATATTTAATAATAACAACTAACAAAGCTAATTAGTAACTGTCAATTAATAATGTAATAATATTTAACAATATTTATAATATTTTAATGATTATTAATAATCAATGTTAAATATTAATGATAACTCTAAATAGTATAAATATTAAATATAATAACTTAGATATTATATTTAATATTTATACTATTTAGAGTTATCATTAATATTTAACATTGATTATTAATAATCATTAAAATATTATTATAAATTGATTATTATTATTAATAAATAATGGCTATTAATAATTGTAATAATAATAACAATAGTAATAAGAATAATAAATAAAATAAAAATACACACTAGACTAATAGTGAGAAGCTGCCACTACGAAACCAGTCTGAAACTAGTTTCGAACTGGTTTCGGCCAAACGTTCTCCGGGGGGGGGGGGGGGGGGGGGGGGGGGGGGGGGGGCTAATGCGAACTTCCATTGACAAAAATAAAACAACACTAGGTCTCCGCTCCCGTATACAATGACACTCCCCAAAACTATAAATCCCAATACACTGCCAGATGTAGAAAAGGGGTTGAAGCGCTATAACAGTGCAAACGGAGCTACGGAGTTGTGCGATAACGAGAAGTCAATGGCAAGAGATGGGGCCTCCTGTTGCGCCGCAGAATCCAGATGGAGGAGAGATGCAATACAGAGCAAGATGTGGGGATATATATATATTTAAAAGAATGGAGAGAATGAAGATGCGGGATAAGCATTTTAGAGCGAAGCGCCAGAGGCAGCTGCCAGAGGTTTGTGTTTCCGGCTTGCTTATCTCCCCCCAGGGTCTACGGCCCGGGCTCTGACCTTCGTGGCCGTGGTCTCCGCTGGCCTGCCGCCGGCTTCCGGGTGGCCACGGCTGCCGCAAAGCCCACCAGGCAGCAGAGGGAGGTGGTGCCGAACTTGGCGGTGTCCATCCAGGTGGGCGGGTCGGCCTGCAGGTAGGTCTCCGCCAGGTGGAAGCCCATCACCAGGAGCCACAGCACGGAGGCAAAGGCGTCGATGCGGCGGAGCCTGCGGGAAAGCCAGAGAGGAACGTCAGTGGATTGAACCCTTGGAAATTTGGAAGGAGAAGCAGGTAATAAATGAAACTGAGGATGATGATCATGATGATGACTTCCAGTTGTCACTGATTATAGAAATATTATATACTGTACTAGCTTTGCCCGGCCACGCGTTGCTGTGGCTTATGGGAATCCTTTGTTGGCCAGGTGGAATAGCAGTGAATAGCCTTGCAGTCTCAAAGCCTGGCTGTTTTTCGGAGTAGCTGGAGCTTTTAGTTGTATGAATGTAGAGGCATGAATGAGGGGTTGTGCTGCCAAGTTTAGTGTTTCTGGGATATGTAGTTTTGTTGTTTTGTCCTAGGCTGAAATTTCATTACCCTTTTATATACAGTAGAGTCTCACTTATCCAACATAAACGGGCCGGCAGAATGTTGGATAAGCGAATATGTTGGATAATAAGGAGGCATTAAGGAAAAGCCTATTAAACATCAAATTAGGTTATGATTTTACAAATGAAGCACCAAAACATCATGTTAGACAACAAATTTGGCAGAAAAAGTAGTTCAATGTGGAGTAATGCTATGTAGTAATTACTGTATTTATGAATTTAGCACCAAAATATCACAATATATTGAAAACATTGATTCCAAAAATGCGTTGGATAATCCAGAATGTTGGATAAGCGAGTGTTGGATAAGTGAGACTCTACTGTATATAGATAATTATATATATATATATATACATACACACACACACACACACACACACACACATACCCTGTTTCCCCAAAAATAAGACAGTGTCTTATATTAATTTTTGCTCCCAAAGATGCACTAGGTCTTATTTTCAGGGGATGTCTTATTTTTCCACAAAGAAGAATTCACATTTATGGTTGAATTTTTTTAAAAAAATGAAAATTTATGTTATGGTTGAGCCTTCTGGCTCCGGTACTAGGAGACGTGGTCGTAAGACTCCTCGAGAGTCAGACTCTTTTGAGGAGCGTGAAAGGAAACGGCTCCGGGACTTATTTGCAGAACCAACAGATGAAGACTCATTTGAGGGTTTTACCGAGGGAATGGAGGAAGAGATGGTTAGCTCAGAGGAGGATGACATGGAGTGGACTCGTGTGAGGGAGGATTTGGGTGTCACCGGCAATGATAGCATGGGAGACAATTGGCGGGTTGCAGGATCAGACCCATGGACGGGCTGGAGGGATGGAGCGGGATCCACAGCTGGGGATGCTGTGGGGCGTGGTCAAAGGTGTTTTAGCTCTGATGAGGATGATGATGATGAGGCACCTGGAATTAGGATAGCAGCTGATAGCGATGAGGAGTTATGAACTGGGATAAAATGGGATTTAGGATCAATGGCTAATTGCGTTGGGCAAGGTAATCTGGACGAACGCTTGGGCTCTTGTTGGGAATTTCCTGAAGACGGGTGTGATTCGTTGCTGGATACGTAAGTTACCAAGGACACTGGGCATAGACGGCGGGAGGAACTGTGTGGGGTTTTTTCTGTGCAACTTGTGTTTAATCTTGATAGCTTGGACCTCCGTCGTCTTTTTGACGGACATTAATTACCTACTCTGGATTGACGCTGGACTGACTGACTGACTACGACCCTGGACTATCCCTTCTGTGGCTATCGGTGGAACCTGTGGACGTCTGCGCTTGGCTTTCGACCTTGGACCGGATTGGGACCCATGCTGACCGTCGTTACCCTGATTGATGTGCCTGGACCCGGATTTCGCTCGTTGCACGGAGGAGTAAACAGCCTGAGTTACTCATCTGTAGCTTTTGAGTAGCAGAGAGGAATCTGCTGCCAGTTTTTGTGTTCATTTTGACCTCTGTTTTCCAACTTTTGTTTGTTTAAATTGTCAAGCTGAAGTAAGCACTTTTGCTTTAACCCGGATTAAATTCCTGTTTAATCCGGTTTATCCTTTGGAACCGTTTTAATTCAAACTGAGCTGTTTCTGTTACTTTTCACACTAAAGACAAGTGTTTGTCTAGTCCTTTGCTTCCTACGGGCATTTCTCAGTTCTGTAACTTTAATAAACTGTGTTGTACTCTATTTGGTGGCGTTCTGTCTATGACAATTTATTATCTATTGTACAGTAGTTGTCATCACAAACCAGCATAACTAAACTGTGAATCCTTTCAAGAATTTCTATATTATATTTTACTAGCTGTGCCCAGCCACGCGTTGCTGTGGCCAAGTATGGTGGTATGGGAAATAAAGTATTGAGGAATTGGTGGTAGTTAAGGTAAAGGGTAAAGGTTTTCTCCTGACATGAAGTCCAGTCATGTCTGACTCAGGGGGTTGGTGGTCACCTCCATTTCTAAGCCAAAGAGCCGGTGTTGTCTGTAGACTCCTCTAAGGTCATGTGGGTCAAAGCAGATAATATAAGATTATAAATGGGTTATATAGCTGTGTGGAAGGGCCTTGAGCCTACACTGCCATATAATCCAGTGCAAATTAGATAATCTGTGGAAGAGGCCTAAGTGAGGCCTAAGTCTGCCTGTCCCCTAACTCAACCCTGGCTGTCCCTTGGCTGAGTTGGTTGCTAGGAGACCAAGTGGGCAGAGATTAGCCCTCTAAACTGGCAGCCATTGGATAAAAACAATTATTGCTCTCCCTCTAATTAGGACTTTATTTGTCTTTTCTTTTTGTTGTATCAACCTAGAGGCATGGATGATGGGTTGTGTACTCAAATTTTGAGGTTGGGGGACCTGTAGTTTTGTTGTTTTGTGGGTCGCCGTGATGCCATCACTCATTTATATTATCTGCAATCTTATATTATCTGCTTTGAACTGGATTATCTTGACTCCACACTGCCATATAATCCACTTCAGTGTGCATTTTATACAGCTGTGTGGAAGGGGCCTCATATAATCCAGTTCTAAGCAGATAATATAAGATTATAAATATACAGTAGAGTCTCACTTATCCAACATAAACAGGCCGGCAGAACGTTGGATAAGTGAATATGTTGGATAATAAGAAGGGATTCAGGAAAAGCCTACGTATGATAATACTGACACATGTTGACGACAGTCGTTTGAAGTCCTTACCTGATCCGTCCCGCCAGCAGCATGGCCAAGAAGCATGTCAGGAGGCCGAAGACCACGACCGCTGTCTGGTGGTTCTTCCCGTAGCACCAAGCAGCGCCCAGCGCCTCCACCGCTCCTTCTGGCAACAGGCGCGTCACTTCCTGCCAGCGGAGGAAGTCGAGCAGAGTGCCATTGTTGCTCGAGGTGACGGTTGCGGAGCCCTCCCCAGTCCCGTTCTTGGCCGACGTCGGGCTCGGCGGAGCAGTAGCCGCTGGCTCCGGGGCGAATGGGTTCCCAGATCCGCATGAGGCCATGAAGAGGAGGACGGCGCAGACGAGGAAAGCCAGGAAGCGGAGGGCGACGACCTGGAACGGGGTGGTGGACGAGGAGGACGATGCTGCGGTGTAAAAGCTCTGCAGAAGAGAAGGACCATCAGGTTGGGTTATGGAGCTCTGATTAGTAGATTACTAAAGTATACTCGAGTATAAGCCTAGTTTTTCAGCCCTTTTTTTAAGACCGGAAAAGCCCCCCTCGGCTTATACTCGGGTGAGGGTCCTGGTTGGCTTATATTTGGGTCAGCTTATACTCGAGAATATATGGTACATTTATTATTTTTCTCTATTATTATTGGTATTATTACATTTATTATTTTTCTCTATTATTGTTGCTACTACCCTGTTTCCCTGAAAATAAGACATCCCCGGAAAATAAGACCTAGTAGAGGTTTTGCTGAATTGCTAAATATAAGGCCTCCCCTGAAAGTAAGACCTAGCAAAGTTTTTGTTTGGAAGCATGCCCGCCAAACAGAACACCAGAGTATGCGGGATTGGTAAATGTACATACCAAGTATTGAAAGTATTAGAATGTTTGCAAAATTATATAGTTCATGTTCATGTACCTTTAACTGGTAGTTTGCTTGTACCTTGAGCTTTATCAATTAGATACAGGTGGAGCTATGTTTGTCATTTATATATTCTTTGCACTCTGCCTGTATTCTCTCTCTGAGTTTTGTTTTTGTTCCTGTATTATGTTTCTGTTATAGCATTAAAGTAAGTTGCTTTTATGCTACAATGTAGTTTTTATTTTTAACCACATTACTTCGGGGCTTTGTTTCTGCTGACTCTGCAACTTAAGGTTTTTACTTTTGCGAACAGTGTTGTACATGGAAATAATGGTAATAACAAGAAATTCTTGATAGGATTCACAGTTTGGTTATACTGGTTTGTGATGACAACTACTGTACAGTATATAATAAATGTTCATTTTTTTGTTCAACAATAAATGTGAATTCTTCTTCATGGAAAAATAAGACATCCCCTGAAAATAAGACCTAGCGCATCTTTGGGAGCAAAAATTAATATAAGACACTGTCTTATTTTCGGGGAAACACGGTATTACATTTATTTTACTCTATTTTTATTATTAATAATACATTTATTATTTCATTCTGATCTTATTCTTATTATTGCATTTATTATTTTACTCTATTATTATATGTATTATTTTCCTGTATTTATTATTATTATTATTATTACATGTACAGTAGAGTCTCACTTATCCAACATAAACGGGCTGGCAGAATGTAGGATAAGCGAATATGTTGGATAATAAGGAGGGATTAAGGAAAAGTCTATTAAACATCAAATTAGGTTATGGTTTTACAAATTAAGCACCAAAACATGTTATACAACAAATTTGACAGAAAAAGTGGTTCGATACACAGTAATGCTATTTAGTAATTACTGTATTTATTAATTTAGCACCAAAATATCACGACGTGTTGATAACACTGACTACAAAAATGCGTTGGATAATCCAGAAAGTTGGATAAGCGAGTGTTGGATGAGTGAGACTCTACTGTATTATTTTACTCTATTATTATTAAAAGCATACACAAGCACATTTACATTGAAGAAGATGAGAATCATGAATTGATCAGAGTCGGACAGTTATCTTAAATTTGAGCTTTATGTAAATATTCAAAAACATTTAACCTACTGATGCCTCAATTCATGTAATTTTATTGGTATCTATTTTTATTTCTGAAATTTACCACCCTCGGCTTATACTGTAGTCAATGTTTTCCCAGTTTTTTGGTGGTAAAATTATGTGCTTCGGCTTATATTCAGGTCGGCTTATACTCGAGTATATACGGGTATGTATCTCTTGTATTTATTCATGTTGTGAGCGGTCTTGAACCCTTCAGGAGATAGGGTGGAGTACAAATAAAATATATTATTTTTATTATTATTATTATATTGATTGACAGCAAGATGAGTATACAGCAAACAAAATCACGATGCTGGCTGTTGTATTGGATCCCACGTTGGACATTTCCCGTGTCTAGCACTATATGATGTATCTGTGATGCAGGTGACAGGTGGTAATTTTGTCAGCGCAGATTGTTTTTAAGTGCTGGCCAAAGTCTTTAGTCTCTGACACTTGTTTATGCACTTTATTAAAGCTTTGGATATTGTGTTTTATATGCCCGGCCCCTTTTATCTCCAGTGGCTAATGTTGTATTATTACTCATTTGTTCTGATTTTATGTGTTTTAATGTATTTTTAAAATGTTTAAATTGTTTATTTTATTTATGTTATTACCATTTTTGTTTTGATATTCGTTGTAATTGCTTTGTTCTGTTTTGTTTTGGGCATCGTCGCATGTTAGCTGCCCCAAGTCCCTTTGGGGAGATGGTGGCGGGATAGAAAAATAAAGTACTATTATTATTATTATTATTATTATTATTATTATTATTATTATTATTATTTAGGCACTGCGCCCAGTGTGACGATCACCACTGGGACCACCTTTCCTGGCTTGTGCCAGAGTCTTTGCAGTTCGATCTTTAAATCCTTGGCATCGTGTCAGCTTTTCCAGTTCCTTCTCATCAATTGTGCTGTCGCCTGGGATTGCATAATAATAATAATAATAATAATAATGTATTTTATCTAAATTTAACAATCTATTTATATAAAAGAGTGATGGCATCACGGCGACCCACAAAACAACAAAACTACAGGCCCCCCAACCTCGAAATTTGACAACACAACCCATCATCCACGCCTCTAGGTTGATACAACAAAAAGAAAAGAAAAATAAAGTCCTAATTAGAGAGAGAGGAATAATTGCTTTGATCCAATTGCTGCCAGTTAGAAGGCTAAGCTCCTCCAACTTGATCTCCTAGCAACCCAAATTTTTTTAATAAAAAACACTAAAAAATTAATACAATAAAATATTATAATAACAGAAAATAACTAAAAATAATACAAGAAAATAATAAAATATAATAAATAAAAAGATAACTTACAATAAAATTAATAAAAAATGCAAATAACGTCAAATAAAAATTACACAACAATTTTTAACCAATACCACCACCACTTTGCCACAGCAACGCGTGGCCGGGCACAGCTAGTCTATATATATAAAAGGGTAATGAAATTTCGGCCTAGGACAAAACAACAAAACTACACATCCCAGAAACACTAAACTTGGCAGCACAACCCCTCATCCATGCCTCTACGTTCATACAATAAAAAGAAAAGAAAAATAAAGTCCTAATTAGAGGGAGAGGAATAATTGTTTTTATCCAATTGCTGCCATTTAGAAGGCTAAGCTCCACCCACTTGGTCTCCTAGCAACCCACTCAGCCCAGGGGACAGGCAGAGTTAGGCCTCACTTAGGCCTCTTCCACACTGCCTATAAAATACAGATTATCAGATTTGAACTGGATTATATGGCAGTGTAGACTCAAGGCCCTTCCACACAGCTATATAACCCATTTATAATCTTATATTATCTGCTTTGAACTGAATTATCTTGACTCCACACTGCCATATAATCCACTTCAATGTGCAGTCGGACACAACTGGACTTAATGTCAGGAGAAAACCTTGACCCTTTACCTTAACTACCACCAATTCCTCAATAGTTTATTTCCCATACCACCAGACTTCACCACAGCAACGCGTGGCCGGGCACAGCTAGTTGCCATATAAATCTACGATGCCATGGTGGCTTCCAAAGAACACCTAGGGGTTGTAGTTTGGCACGACACTACAGCTCTCTGGTTGTGTACCTCCTCCATAAAGCAACAACACTTTAGGAACTGGTGCCAAGTTGAAAATGTAACCCAAAAGAAGGACTGCTTTGTATTTCCTCTGTATGTACTACGTCCTGCCCAGGCGAGGACCCCCGCGCGCCCTTTACCTGCATGTAGGTCTTGTCCGCCTTGCGGTGGCTGAAGTGGTGCCGGAGGAGGAGGGCCCGGAGCTGGCGGTTCTGGTGCTTGATGTAATACTCCACGGCCGCCTGGCACGGGCGGCACAGTTTGTATGTTTGCTCCAAGTGGTGCTTGTACACCTCAATCTCCTCGTCGTATTTGCCCTGCCGAGAAGAACGGGGACGATTTCCACTTTGGGGAAGTACGGGGAAGCGACACCCAGACAAGAGATCAACAAAACCCAGGATGTTGCCCTGAGAAACCACAGCATGGACTGACCTCTTCTCTGGGGGTGAAGGAGGCCAGCTGCTTGATCTTGGTGGTCTGGTGGTTGTTGCACTTCTTGCAGAGGAGGACCTGGCTGCTGACCCACTGCTGGGGCCTGGAGGGGTCGCAGGGGGGGCCCGTGCCTGAGATGACGTGGTTCAGGTGCTCCATGTACTGAGCCGGGATGGGCTTGTTGTAGTCACCGTTCTGCCAAAAGAAATTGCAAAGAGATGGCCATCTGTCGGGGGTGCTTTGAATGCGATTTCCTGCTTCTTGGCAGGGGGTTGGACTGGATGGCCCATGAGGTCTCTTCCAACTCTACTATTCTATGATTCTATGATTCTATGAGATTCGTTACAAAGGCCTTGGGGATTGTAAAGAGACCCTTCTCCCCCGAATAGATAGATAGATAGATATACATACCTCTTGGAAGCCATTGTACTGTTCGCAGTTCGGACAGTCCCAACAATTGCGGTTCCCGTACGGCACCACCGTGTCCTGGCTGCAGAACCAGCAGTTCACCGTCATGTGGGTGGGCTTCCTCCTGCGGGGAGAGAAGCGGAGAGGAAGTGTGTGTGTGTGTGTGTGTGTGTGTGTGTGTGTGTATATATATATATATATATATATATATATATATATATGCATATAATAATAATATAATAATTTTATTTTTGTATCCCGCCACCATCTCCCCAGAGGGACTCGGGGAGGCTTACAGATATAAAACCAACATACAATAATATCAAATACAAAAACACACAAATAAATTTAAAAGGCATTAAAAATCACAATCATCATAAAACACTTGAGAAACACAGCAATAAAAACATAAAATGAGCTGGGCAAAGTGCACTGAGTGGAACTTGTAAACAAGAAGGAAGTTAAGGTGCTACAAGGTCATGGGAAGAGCCTTAGACTGGGGTGAACACTGAGGCTATGTCAAGGAGTTAATGTGGATAACACAAGGAATATATATATACATACACACACACACATAATGGATAGCATAGGGAAATTTTTGTATATACATACATACATATATGTACTGTATATATACATACATATATGTATATATGAATAGCATAGGGAAATTATATACATAGGAGATAGGACGGGATATGAATAAAGTATTACTATGATCATTATAATTATAATCATAAGTATATGTGTGAGTTTAGAGCGTAAGTGTGTAAAAGCACTGAGCTGGAGACCGTGAACGCCTGCTGTTAGCTCCAGCTTCTGCCAACCTAGCAGTTCGAAAATATGCCAATGTGAGTAGATCAATACGTACCATTCCAGCAGGAAAGTAACGGCGCTCCATGCAGTCATGCCGGCCACATGACCTTGGAGGTGTCTACGGACAATGCTGGCTCTTCGGCTGAGAAATGGAGATGAGCACCAACCCCCAGAGTCAGACATGACTGGACTTAATGTCAGGGGAAACCTTTACCTTTTTATATAGATATAGATATATGAATAACATAAGGTGTGTGTGTGTGTGTGTGTGTGTGTGTGTATATATATATATATATAATAAGAGAAAATATGTATGTTTGTGTGTGTCCACTTACACAGACCGGCTCCCACTTCCATAAACAGCTGTAGCTCCCACTACTCAGGAGACACCAATGGCCCTCCCTCCAATGACATTACAGGTTATGGAGAGCGTTGAACATGTCCAAGAGCCCTGCCAATGTCCTCCACAAACACCACACTACCTGTCATTTAAGTGAAGGCTTTCATACGGGGACAATTTCACCCTAGTTATTCTGTTTTTCCTCCACCACAGACACCCCAGTGTTTCTGGCTCTCTCAATTGGTGTGGAATTTGCATGACTCCACCCACTGCCTCTACCTTAACCCTTTCCTATTCTTTTCTATGGTACACAGCAAACAGAGCGATTATACGTTATGCTTCCTGGAACAAGGAGACCTACTGTGCCTGAAGTAATGGGAACATGTTCCATGCACAAAAAGCCAAGGGGACAGTTGCTAAAAGCAGTTGTCCCAACTTATGGCAGGGTCTCCACATTCCTTTCGGGGCCGGGGGAGAGAAGCTTTTAATAAAGGGTTTAGACAGAGAAGAAAAGAGCATTCAATGGAAAGGAATGGACACTTGTGTTGCAGACGTGCGGCTGCTGCCGGCATTTATCATTTGGGACATTAAAGCCAAAATAATAATAATAATAATAATAATAATAATAATAATAATAATAATAATAAAGCAGAAAGAATCCCAGACACTTGGACCTAATATGTATGGGTGCTGTGTTGTTTTGCACATATAATAGATAATAACATATAATAATATAAAATTATAATAATCTAATAATATTTGTAATACAGTATAGTCTCACTAATCCAAGCTAAACGGGCTGGCAGAAGCTTGGATAAGCAAATATCTTGGATTATAAGGACTGATCAAGGAAAAGCCTATTAAACATCAAATTAGGTTATGATTTTACAAATTAAGCACCAAAACTTCATGTTATACAACAAATTTGACAGAAAAAGTAGTTCAATACGCAGTAATGTTATGTTGTAATTACTGTATTTACGAATTTAGCACCAAAATATCACGATATATTGGAAACATTGACTACAAAAATGGCTTGGATTATCCAGAGGCTTGGACAAGCGAGGCTTGGATTAGTGAGACTCTACTGTATTGGGAAGAGCCCGATGTTGGGAGACGAATCCCAGACACTTGGACCTAATGTGCATGTGTGCTGGGTTGTTATGCACATGTAATAAATAATATGTAATTATAATAATCTAATAATAGCTTTACTATCTTAGGCCCTTGGGAAGAGCCCGAAGTTGGGAGACGAATCCCAGACACTTGGACCTAATGTGCATGTGTGCTGGGCTGTTATGCACATGTAATAAATAATAATATGTAATTATAATAATCTAATAATAACTTTAATATCTTAGGCCCTTGGGAAGAGCCCGATGTTGGGAGACGAATCCCAGACACTTGGACCTAATGTGCATGTGTGCTGGGCTGTTCTGCACATGTAATAAATAATAATATGTAATTATAATAATCTAATAATAACTTTAATATCTTAGGCCCTTGGGAAGAGCCCGATGTTGAGAGACGAATCCCAGACACTTGGACCTAATATGTATGGGTGCTGTGTTGTTATGCACATATGATAATAACATATAATATGAAATTATAATAATATAATAATATCTGTAATATCTTAGGCCCTTGGGAAAAGCCTGATGTTGAGAGACGAATCCCAGACACTTGGACCTAATGTGCGTGTGTGCTGGGCTGTTATGCACATGTAATAAATAATAATAATATGTAATTATAATAATCTAATAATAGCTTTAATATCTTAGGCCCTTGGGAAGAGCCTGATATTCAGAGACGAATCTCAGACACTTGGACCTAATGTGCATATGTGCTGTGTTGTTATGTACATATAAAATAATAATAGCTTTGCTATGAGTTGATAAAGACTCCAAGGCATACAACAAATTTCCAATACTCAACCAGGGAGAGCGAGTGCCTTCTAGAATGATCAATTAGAATTCTCAACTTGGAAGACACCCCAAGGGCCATCTAGTCCAATCCCCTTCTGCCTTCAGGCAAGAAAAGCACCATCAAACCACCCCCAACAGATGGCCATCCAGACCCTGTTTCAAAGCCTCCAAGGAAGAACCTCATCAATGACTATAAATCCCAGGATCCCACGGCAGGTAAAGGAGAAGCATGGTTCTAAAACAGTAGCATGAATGATCAGGCTCTTCCCAATATATTATTATAATATTATTATATTTTTATTATGTATTACATGTACATAACATCACAGCACACATGCACATTAGGTCCAAGTGTCTGGGATTCATCTCTGAGTATTGTGTCCTTCTGAAGGGCCTAAGATATGAGATATATATTATTACTGTATATTAATTATTATATTATATATTATTATTTATTACATGCACATAACAAAACAGCACACATGCACATTAGCTCCAAGTGTCTGGGATTCGTCTCTGAGTATTGTGCCCTTCCCAGGGGCCTAAGATATGAGATATATATTATTACTGTATATTAATTATTATATTATATATTATTATTTATTACATGCACATAACAAAACAGCACACATGCACATTAGCTCCAAGTGTCTGGGATTCGTCTCTGAGTATTGTGCCCTTCCCAAGGGCCTAAGATATGAGATATATATTATTACTGTATATTAATTATTATGTATTATTATTTATTACATGCACATAACAAAACAGCACACATGCACATTAGGTCCAAGTGTCTGGGATTCGTCTCTATTGTGTCCTTCCCAAGGGCCTAAGATATGAGATATATATTATTATTACTGTATATTATTATATTATATTATATATATTATATATATTTATTATTATTATTATTATTAATTACATGCACATAACAAAACAGCACACATGCACATTCGGTCCAAGTGTCTGGGATTCGACTCTGAATATCGGCCTCTTCCCAAAGGGCCCAGGATATTAGAAGATATTAATATTATTATAGTTTTGCCGCCTCTCCAATGCCAAAGTTATGAGCCCTGAAAGACAAATGCAGCCTTTATATCTCAAACACAGCTGATCTCCATCCTTGCCGGCTGTTTCCCCATGACTTCGCCATAGAAACTACAGCTGTCGGCCTTTGGAAGAACTCCCCAAAGGCACATAAATGTGTGAAATGGACAACAAACCCAAAAAAACCACGATCACTCCGAGAAACCTGGGAGTTGCAGTTGTACCAGCTTTCTCCACCAATGAGCATTGGTTCCCTGTTAAACTACAAATCCCAGGATTCCATAGCGTTGAACCCATGGCAGTTAAAGTGGTGCCAGACTTCATTCATTCCTCCTCTTCCTCCTCCTTATATAACAAATAATATAATATCTATTAATAATAATAATCTAACAATATAACGAATAATATAAATATAATAATCTAACAATATAATAGGAATAATAATCTAACGATATAATAAATAATAATCTAACAGTCTAACAACAATAATATTATAATCTAATAAAAGAACAATAAAAATAATAATCATATGGTAGAAAGTAAGAGTCATAGCCATTTAGAAACCAGGCAAAGACCATAATGATCCAAAAAGCTATAGACCAATCTCCTTGTTGTGCCATCTTTACAAAGTTCTGGGGAAACTTATTTTGCATTGAATCGGGGGTGCTTTGAATGCGATTTCCTGCTTCTTGGCAGGGGGTTGGACTGGATGGCCCATGAGGTCTCTTCCAACTCTACTATTCTATGATTCTATGAACAGAAGCTCTCTGAAGCTTTTATGTGCTCTTATTACAGGGAAAACCAGCTGATTCCTAATCCAGCTAAAACACAGATATGTGCTTTTCATGTTAAGAAAACAGTGGATGTGGCTCTTAATGAGACATGCGACATTAGCACAGGATTTCTAAGCCCAACACTACTGGAGAAATTATATTGTTTAGCAGCCAGTACTGAAAGGAACAAGGCAATGACACCTCCGACCCATCCTCTGTTCGGATATCAGCCAGCAGGCCAATGCCTTAAATCAAGAAACAGCTTCCTAAGATCTACAGAGATACTCGCAGCAAGCAAGAGTCCAAAAGTGGCAGGCTAAAACCCGGAACCTCAATCAGTGAGACAGGATGAGAGACTCCCTCCTGGGCACACAGAAGACGGGGCGACTTGGAAGGCACCACGAGATGCAGAGCCAACCTTAAGAAATGGGGCAAAAAAGTGGAGTCCACGACATGCGAGTGTGGAGAAGAGCCAACCACATACCACCTACCACAACGCAGCCTGAGCCCTGCCACATACACAATGGAAGACCTTCTTAGAGCAACACCAGAGGCACTTTAAGTGGTCGAAGGAAATCTAGTATAATGCCAAGCTTTTAACTTTATTTGTGTTTTTAAATACGTTATAACTGTATCCTCAATTTGCTTCTGACATAATAAATAAATCTAATATGGTAAATAATAATTTAACGATATAACAAATAATATCACAACCTAACAACATATTTGATATATTTGAGTATAAGCCTAGTTTTTCAGCCCTTTTTTAGGACTGAAAAAAACCTCCTCGGCTTATACTTGAATGAGGGTCCTGGTGGGCTTATATTCAGGTCGGCTTATACTCAAGTATATATGGTATATTTATTATTTTTCTCTATTATTATTGGTATTGTTACATTTATTATTTTACTGCTATTGTTGTTACTTTTACATTTATTTTACTCTATTTATTATTACATTTATTATTTTACTGTATTTATTATTACAGTAGAATCTCACTTATCCAACATAAACGGGACAGCAGAACGTTGGATAAGCGAATATGTTGGATAATAAGGAAAGATTAAGAAGAAGCCTATTAAACACCAAATTAGGTTATGACTTTACAAATTAAGCACCAAAACATGTTATACAACAAATTTGACAGAAAAAGTAGTTCAATATGCAGCAATGCTACGTAGTAATTAATGTATTTACAAATTTAGCACCAAAATATCATGATGTATTGAAAACATTGACTACAAAAATGCGTTGGATAATCCAGAATGTTGGATAAGTGAATGTTGGATAAGTGAGACTCTACTGTATTATTATTATTATTATTATTATTATTATTATTATTATTACCTATTTCACTCTATTATTATTAAAAGGATACATAAGCACATTTACATTGAAGAAGATGAAAATAATGATTTAATCAGAGTTAAACAGTCATATCTTAAATTACAGTTTGATGTAAAGATTCAAAAACATTTAAACTACCGATGCCTTAATTAATGTAATTTTATTGGTAATGTAATTTTATTGGTTTTGTTGTGGTAAAATTAAGGCCTCGGCTTATATTCGGGTAGGCTTATACCCGAGTATATACGGTAATAGTAAAAATGATTTAACAACATAATATAACAATATAACAATACAGTCTCACTTATCCAAGCTAAACAGGCCGGCAGAAGCTTGGATAAGCGAATAACTTGGATAATAAGGAGGGATTAAGGAAAAGCCTATTAAACATCAAATTAGGTTATGATTTTACAAATTAAGCACCAAAACTTCATGTTATACAACAAATTTGACAGAAAAAGTAGTTCAATACACAGTAATGTTATGTTGTAATTACTGTATTTACGAATTTAGCACCAAAATATCACAATATATTGAAAACATTGACTACAAAAATGGCTTGGATTATCCAGAGGCTTGGACAAGCGAGGCTTGGATAAGTGAGACTCTACTGTATAACAATAATAATAATAATAATAATAATAATAATAATAATAATAATAAAGGCCACCCTACTGGGATCTGCGCACATCATCCGAAAATACACCACACAGTCCTAGACACTTGGGAAGTGTTCGACTTGTGATTTTGTGATACGAAATCCAGCATGTCTATCTTGTTTGCTGTGTCATATAATAATAATAATAATAATAATAATAATAATAATAATAATACAGTCCTAGACACTTGGGAAGTGTTCGACTTGTGATTTTGTGAAACGAAATCCAGCATATCTATCTTGTTTGCTGTGTCATACAATAAAATAATAATAATAATAATAATAATAATAATAATAATAATAATAATAATAATAATATCCTGCTGTCTTCTCTTAGAAAGAGACTTTACCTATCGAACCGTATCATGGTGCAAAATTTGCCACTGATATAAAGCATAGCCAAGCTTGTAAAAACCATTGGTTGTTATGCAAGTTGCATTCCAGCAGGCCATATAACCCTCAGGAAATGCAGGCAAAAAGGACAAGAAAATCCAACAAAAGCAAAACACATTCTTTGGATTCCAGCTCTCCAGCCAGAGTTAATCCTTTTGCCCACAAGGAGAGAACAATAGTAATAATAATACCCATTATACTTCACCCCTCCTCCAATCCTTCAACCTCAAGGCAGATCCATATATTAAACTGCATTATATGGGTCTGACCATATAATGCGGTTCCAAACTGAGCCCACACAATGTTGTTGGATTATAACTCCCAGCATCCCTGGCCTTCCATGGTGAGGAATAGGACTGATTATCTATACACATAATAAAAGTGAAAATATGTATGGTATGTATGTGTGTGGCTGGAGTGCCTATTTACACAGGCTCCCACTTCCACAAATAAGTTATAGCTCCCACTACTCAGGAGTCACCAATGACATTGCAGGTTATAGTGAGCACTGTAAACATGTCCAAGAGCCCTGCCGATGTCCTCCACAAACACCATCCTGCCCATATGGGGACAATTTCATCCTAGATTTTATGTTTACCCTCCGCCAGGGACATCCCAGTGTTTCTTACTCCCTCAATTGGTGTGGAATTTGCATGAACCCGCCCACTGCCTCTCCCTTAACCCTTTCCTATTCTTTTCTATGGCACACAGCAAACAGAGGAATTGATCAGCTGAACATACTACAGAGGTTTGAGGAGAATTCACTATGATTTAGAGGAGTTGTAGATACTGGGATGTATAGTTCACCTGCAATCTAAGAACACTCTGAACTCCACCAACAAAGGACCTGGAACTCACTTGGCACACAGAACCCCCATGACCAAGAAAATATACTGGAGGTTTTTGGAGGGATTTATAGGAGTTGTAGTTCACCTACACCCAGAACGCACTATGAACCCAAACAATGATGGATCTGGACTAAACTTGGCATGCACACCCAATTTGGCATGTGCCCAAATTTGAATACGAGTGGGTAAGATAAAATAATAATGTAAAAAAATACAAATTATATATATATATATATATATATATATATATATATATATATATATAATTTAAATAGAGTAATAACAATACATGTAATATGAATGACTCAAATATAATATGCTACGTTGTAATTACTGTATTTATGAATTTAGCACCAAATCATCATGATATATTGAAAACATTGACTACAAAAATGGCTTGGATAATCCAGAACGTTGGATAAGCGAGACTTCGATAAGTGAGACTCTACTGTAATAATATAATAATGTGAAGTAATAGTAATGATATAATAATGTAAAGTAATAATAATATAACATAATAGTGTAAAAGAATAGTAATATGATAGAATAATGTTAAGTAATAGTACTATAATATAATCTGGAAAAATAGTAATAGGATATAATAATGTGAAATAATAGTATAATATTAAAATGTAATATAATATAATATAATGCAAATTAATAATGTTACAGTAGAGTCTCGCTTATCCAACGTAAACGGGCCGGCAGAACGTTGGATAAGTGAATATGTTGGATAATAAGAAGAGATTAAGGAAAAGCCTATTAAACATTAAATTAGGTTATGATTTTACAAATTAAGCACCAAAACATCATGTTATACAACAAATTTGACAGAAAACATAGTTCAATACACAGTAATGCTATGTAGTAATTACTGTATTTACGAATTTAGCACCAAAATATCACAATGTATTGAAAACATTGACTACAAAATTGTGTTGGATAATCCAGAACGTTGGATAAGCAAGTGTTGGATAAGTGAGACTCTACTGTATAACACAATGTATAATAATAATTTTTTTTTCGTGTCAGAAGCAACTTGAGTTGCTTCTGGAGAGAATTGGCCGTCTGCAAGGACGTTGCCCAGGGGACGCCCGGATGTTTTGATGTTTTTACCATCCTTGTTGGAGGCTTCTCT
Source organism: Anolis carolinensis (assembly GCF_035594765.1). Lineage (NCBI taxonomy): Eukaryota > Metazoa > Chordata > Lepidosauria > Squamata > Anolidae > Anolis > Anolis carolinensis. The sequence continues at coordinate 6,236,354 of NW_026943826.1, forward strand.
CATGTCCCTGCATGGAGCTGGAGCTGATAGAGGGAGCTCATCCGTGCTCTCCTCGGGTGGGATTCGAACCTGGCAGCCTTCAGGTCAGCAACCCAACCTTCAAGTCACGAGGCCGAAATTTCATTACCCTTTTATATATATAGATTATACATTATAATATATTATTATTTTGTATTATATTCTTATTCTCCAGATCTATACATGTGTGTATGTATGTATACACACAAGATATACATACATATACATATATATTTGTGCATGTATATATAGGCTTTTAGCCATTAAAATCCACAAGCATGTGGACAACTTCAACAGAAAGGAGGAAACCATGAAAATGAACAAAATCTGGCTACCAGTATTTTAAAAAACTCAAAAATCAGAACAGTAGATGGGAAGCAACACTCTGAGGGCAGAGGACCCCCAAGGACGGCTAATGACTCTGAACAAAGGATGCCCCCCAGGCAAGAGACAAACCTTTCCAATGCTAATTAGGGTGATTAACTGACAAAGGACTCTTGTCACACCCTGGACTCTCCACAGATATATATATTTTACCTTCCTTGCCTAGTTTATCCATGCCTCACAACCTCTGAGGATGCCTGCCATAGATGTGGGCAAAACGTCAGGAGAGAATGCTTCTGGAACATGGATATATATTCCTCACAACCTCTGAGGATGCCTGCCATAGGTGTGGGCGAAACGTCAGGAGAGAATACTCCTGGAACATGGAGATATATTCCTCACAACCTCTGAGGATGCCTGCCATAGATGTGGGCGAAACGTCAGGAGAGAATACTCTTGGAACATGGAGATATATTCTTCATAACCTCTGAGGATGCCTGCCATAGATGTGGGTGAAACGTCAGGAGGGAATACTCTTGGAACATGGATATATATTCTTCATAACCTCTGAGGATGCCTGCCATAGATGTGGGCGAAACGTCAGGAGAGAATACTCTTGGAACATGGAGATATATTCTTCATAACCTCTGAGGATGCCTGCCATAGATGTGGGCGAAACGTCAGGAGAGAATACTCCTGGAACATGGATATATATTCCTCACAACCTCTGAGGATGCCTGCCATAGATGTGGGCGAAACGTCAGGAGGGAATACTCTTGGAACATGGATATATATTCTTCATAACCTCTGAGGATGCCTGCCATAGGTGTGGGCGAAACGTCAGGAGAGAATACTCCTGGAACATGGAGATATATTCCTCACAACCTCTGAGGATGCCTGCCATAGATGTGGGCGAAACGTCAGGAGAGAATACTTCTGGAACATGGACATATATTCCTCACAACCTCTGAGGATGCCTGCCATAGATGTGGGCGAAACGTCAGGAGGGAATACTCTTGGAACATGGATATATATTCTTCATAACCTCTGAGGATGCCTGCCATAGATGTGGGCGAAACGTCAGGAGGGAATACTCTTGGAACATGGATATATATTCTTCATAACCTCTGAGGATGCCTGCCATAGATGTGGGCGAAACGTCAGGAGAGAATACTCCTGGAACATGGATATATATTCTTCATAACCTCTGAGGATGCCTGCCATAGATGTGGGCGAAACGTCAGGAGGGAATACTCTTGGAACATGGAGATATATTCTTCATAACCTCTGAGGATGCCTGCCATAGGTGTGGGCGAAACGTCAGGAGAGAATACTTCTGGAACATGGAGATATATTCCTCACAACCTCTGAGGATGCCTGCCATAGGTGTGGGCGAAACGTCAGGAGAGAATACTCCTGGAACATGGACATATATTCCTCACAACCTCTGAGGATGCCTGCCATAGATGTGGGCGAAACGTCAGGAGAGAATACTCCTGGAACATGGAGATATATTCCTCACAACCTCTGAGGATGCCTGCCATAGATGTGGGTGAAACGTCAGGAGAGAATACTCCTGGAACATGGATATATATTCCTCACAACCTCTGAGGATGCCTGCCATAGGTGTGGGCGAAACGTCAGGAGAGAATACTCCTGGAACATGGACATATATTCCTCACAACCTCTGAGGATGCCTGCCATAGATGTGGGCGAAACGTCAGGAGAGAATACTCCTGGAACATGGAGATATATTCCTCACAACCTCTGAGGATGCCTGCCATAGATGTGGGCGAAACGTCAGGAGGGAATACTCCTGGAACATGGATATATATTCCTCACAACCTCTGAGGATGCCTGCCATAGGTGTGGGCGAAACGTCAGGAGAGAATACTTCTGGAACATGGACATATATTCCTCACAACCTCTGAGGATGCCTGCCATAGATGTGGGCGAAACGTCAGGAGGGAATACTCTTGGAACATGGAGATATATTCTTCATAACCTCTGAGGATGCCTGCCATAGATGTGGGCGAAACGTCAGGAGGGAATACTCTTGGAACATGGAGATATATTCTTCATAACCTCTGAGGATGCCTGCCATAGATGTGGGCGAAACGTCAGGAGGGAATACTCCTGGAACATGGATATATATTCCTCACAACCTCTGAGGATGCCTGCCATAGATGTGGGCGAAACGTCAGGAGAGAATACTCCTGGAACATGGAGATATATTCCTCACAACCTCTGCGGATGCCTGCCATAGGTGTGGGCGAAACGTCAGGAGAGAATGCTTCCGGAACATGGAGATATATTCCTCACAACCTCTGAGGATGCCTGCCATAGATGTGGGCGAAACGTCAGGAGGGAATACTCCTGGAACATGGATATATATTCTTCATAACCTCTGAGGATGCCTGCCATAGATGTGGGCGAAACGTCAGGAGGGAATACTCCTGGAACATGGATATATATTCCTCACAACCTCTGAGGATGCCTGCCATAGATGTGGGCGAAACGTCAGGAGAGAATACTCCTGGAACATGGAGATATATTCCTCACAACCTCTGCGGATGCCTGCCATAGGTGTGGGCGAAACGTCAGGAGAGAATGCTTCCGGAACATGGAGATATATTCCTCACAACCTCTGAGGATGCCTGCCATAGATGTGGGCGAAACGTCAGGAGGGAATACTCCTGGAACATGGATATATATTCCTCACAACCTCTGAGGATGCCTGCCATAGGTGTGGGCGAAACGTCAGGAGAGAATGCTTCCGGAACATGGCCAGACAGCCCGAAAGACGTACAACAACCCAATAATAGTGAGAGTAATGCCCGGCCTATTTCCCTTCCTTCCTTCCTTCCTTCCACCCGGGGAGACAAAGGGCTTCTTTCCTTCCTTTCTTCCCGGCTGACTGACCTGCGGGCGGCGTGGTAGAGCCAGGCTCCCCCGGCGGCGGCGCAGGCGGTGACTCCGAAGCCGATCCCTCCGGCGAGGCCTGCGGCGGGGAAGCCTCCCAGCGCGGCGCCCACCGCCTCCATGGCGCTCCAACGGGCCTCCCGCCTCGTGCGGAATGGGCCTCGCCTCCTTCCTTCCTTCCCTCACAACCTCCCCTCAGAAACGCTCCTTCCGGGGCGCGCGCCTGGCCAATGGCGCGAAGGCGGGAAAAGCCTCTCCCTCCCTCAGCCCGGCCTTCCTTCTCCTCCTGCTTCTCCCGCCGCCGCTCCGCCTCTTCCAGGACCCGCTTTTAAAGACCCCGCGCCCGATTTCGTGAACCTTCCTGTGAGTCATTCCCACGACAAGGCCAGGACGCGTGTCTCCTCGCAGGCCTTTCGGGAGCAGGGGGGAGGGAGTCGTGAAAGGCCGGCGTCGTGCTGAGGCGATTCTGAGGGAAAGGTTGAATCCAGTCATGGCACGAAGCGGGCAAATCGTGCTCTTGGCCTGGGATTTGGGGGATTCTCCAC